>NW_020837959.1:30318986-30341441 GCF_003676395.1 Aethalodelphis obliquidens | reverse complement strand
TTCTGACCTGTAGCTTCTTAATTTCAGAAAGCTTCCTTCAGGAGCTTTTCACTCACAATTTCTCTTCCTGTGTAACCCGTGGTCCTTACCTGCCTACCTGGTTTGCCCATTTGCCTTGCAGTGCTCTTCAGTAACTTTACCCTGGGAGCCTAAGGCTCCAGTCTGATTGAGGTCCAGGACCCCATTTTAACTTCCTCTGTGTATCCTGCCACTGAATAGCACAGCTAATCTCAGACTTCTGCCTTGTACCTGCTAGAGTTTCTAGAACAAAACTTCCGATGCCTGACCCATCCTGGATGTCTTTTGGTTCTACAGTCCTTCCATCTCTGTGCTCTACCTCCACACCTCAAATAAGAAGCTAGAAAACTCATAATTTTCCCTTTGATACTAAGCTGCATGAGTCAGATCACTCCAATTCAAGGCAGAGCTTCCTAAATCTGCTATTTGTATTAAGGCCTCATAAGGCATGTTAGTTAAGGGAGCAAGTATGATTCTATCAGATTTCATAAGATGAAGATTATTGTTAGTTTGCCCATTTTTGAAACTAATTTCCTCTTAGTTTGTGTTTTTCAATTAAAAATTATTTTAAAGACGAGTTCAGGAACCAAGCCTAACTTAGATCCAGGACCTATGAGCTAACACTTTTTCTTTCTTTAAAGTTCACATTGGAATTTTTATATGTCTCCCTCTAATAACATGTAATTATATTTTAAATTGATGCCTAGGACTATGCCTTTTATCTGTTGTTCACTGTGTTTCAATCCGCAAGTAAATCATGCAACAAAATTTTTAAAAAAAGAGTGCAGGAGAAATGTTTGCATTTTTCTGAAAGAGAGGAAAAATGGTTCTAAATTAAATGTCGATCTAAAGTAGTAAAGTCAACAAAAGTCTCCCAAAGAGAACAATAAAGGCATCTGTATTTAGCAAAGCTAAATATTAGCCTTCAGTGTTTGGGTAGATAGTTCCACTCGACAATGCAAAGGTAGCTCTCATACTGAATTGCCTTTAATGGAGAAAAACGAATTGCTGTTAATCTTATCTTGATAAATTATGAAATGCTATGCCAATCTTTCCCATTTGGATATGTCACCTTGTCTTTTCTATTTGCTGAACTTGAACTTTTTAAACAAAATGAGCCATACAGCTTGGTAAAATCAATTTACTGAAATGGGTCTCTGTACTCTCACTCTGATAAAGGGATGTCAGTGATATATGCCATAACCAAAAGGCACTCTTCCATGGAATTCTACCAGTCTGCCAGGTATTTGCTGGAGATTTCATGCCAAAGGACCCCGAAATCCTCAGCAGATCTAATTTTAACATTGTTCAATTACTCCTAAGCTATCTTTATTTGCCCTGACATCTTAGCATCAAAGATACTATACACACGCAACGCTATTAGTGATTCAAGCATGATTCTCTTCAACTAAACTTCACATAAATTGAAATATTTGAGCCTAAAAAAATCCAGTTTCTTTGACTTCTAGATGAGTTCTAACCAATTCATTAAGCTTTAACTTGGTGCTGCATCTATGTTTTGTTGAATTGAAATTTATGGAAAAGATCTAGCCGAAGACAAGCATGAAATTAAAAAGTGTAAAATGAGCTGAGGTCTCTACTCTGTCACTTTAAAAAAACATTGGAGGTCTCCAATTATCCAATAGAATAGAATTAATAAAAACCATATATAATGTCATAATAGATTTTATTCCAGTAGAACAACATTATTACATCTGATTGCAAATCACATGAATACCTTCTGGCAACCAAAAGGAAAAAATTCACACTGTTGATAACTGCGTAGCTTTCCATATATCAAAATGTATGAGGGGTATATGTTACTCGTATTATTAAATTCTTATTATATTTTAATGTTGTAATCTAATTTCTCTAAGTGCCTCATTATTTTTCATTTCAGCTGCCAAATGCACATATATTTCATGTTGTTAGTGAATTAAACAGAGGCATGCTAAACAGATTGATATTCTGGATTCACTCTGTGATTTAAATGTACTGATTATAGTGTAAAAAAAGACAAGGAAAATGTGCTGTTTCCTGTAGGTCACAGCCAGTGGTTTATAATAAAGGCAATCTCTACTGTGCCCAGAAACATATTGTATGTAAACAACAGGTGTGAAAAATAATATAATTTCAAATAAGTGTAATTGCTTATTTGCAACAGAATATCTGAGATATCAACAAAATTTGAGCTTCTAAAACTGTCTGCGGGTAAACTGTGTTGTACAAGAACCAGCACAGCCTAATGAGAGTTTAGTCACTTAATAACTACTCACTGTCCCTAGCAATGACATCTCTTGGGTGATGACAGACATGGTCAGCAAAAAGGGATACAACAGAATGATGTATCAGCTAGCTGTTACTGGGTAACAAACCATATCAAAGCTTAGTCACTTAAAAAGTAGCTAATCATTTAGCTCATAATCCTGCGTGTTGGCAATTTAGGCTATGCTCAGTTGAGATGTCTCTGTTGTGGCACCTTCATGTCTTGTGGTCAGCTGCAAATTGAGCCAGTGGCTTTGCTAATCTTAGCTGGGCTCTCTCCATCTCCAGGGCCTCAGCTGGGATAACTGGGTTTCACAGCTCTGGTGATTGCTCCATCCTCCAGGAGACTAGCCTGCTTGTTCATATGGCCATGGTAGGGGGCTCCAAGAAAGTAACCAGAAACACTTAAGAGTTCATGAGGCTTGGGTATGGAGACTCCATACCATCACTTCCACTGAATTTTTCTGGATAAGAAGGTCTTGATTTAAGGGTAGAGAAATAGACTGTAGTCCACCATGGGAAGAGCTGTAAGGTTACATGGCAAAGATCATAAATAAAAGTAAAGGTGGAGATTTGCAGCTATTTTTTCAAACAATCTCCCACAATGGTGACTTATTAAAACAGGTATTTTGGATAAATTTATTAAAAGACTCTATCACCTCTATTGTTACTAGGACTTCTCAAGGAACCACAAATATTATTTTCAGAGACTGGGGAAAGTCCAAATCCTGCCTTATAAACCATTATCCCTTTATGTCCCTTGCCATGGGTTTTCAAAGAATGATCACACAGAAAACCAGCAGCCAAATGAAATTCAGTTAGTATTTTTTATAACAGCTGCTAGGCTCTGATCATCCACGGCCAGGTGCATGGAGGAAGGACATTGGGAAGAGCTGCCCTTTAGCCTCTTGGTCATCAGGTCTCATGGGGAAAAAGCTGTGGAGAAGAGATTGGCTACACGTCTTTAACATAGAAATCTCTTCTTACTTGGAAAACTGATTCAGAGCATATTCTACAGTTCTGACCATTAAGATTAATTGTTCCTCTTTTAGGATATCAGTAGCTGGGAAGGGGGTGGTCAAAAGTGGGTTTGGCTTGCTTCCACACTTCAAATCCCAACACTATGCAAAAACTGATGGCAACAATAAAACTTACAATAACAACAAGATAGTTTTAAGCTACGTCTCTCACCAAAATCTCAGCCAGACTCATGCAGCTGCTCTGTACAAATCACCAGCTCCCTCCATCCCTTGTCTCAAAGCAGTAACTCAATGTGCTCATGGTTCTACCCTCTGGGACAAGCTGACACACAAATACACTTACTTCATAATAACTTTACAACTGACCTGGCAACTCTTGCTACAGCTTCTCCCTCTTCCATAATTCAATATGTGTAAAAAGACTATCTAATGCTCTCAAATGATATTTTTTCCTCTGCTTAATCCAGGTTTATAATTTTAACTCTAGAATAGTAAAGTAAAATAACCAGAACCCCCAGACTAGAACTGCTTATCCCAGCTCTACCTGGAACTATGTGATCTTAGAGGAAGACTGAGGTAACAATACCTTCCTCTCTATTTATTTCTCCTTATCAGAACTTACATATGCTTAAGTGTCTAGCACTTTATAAAAAATAAAACATAATTTAAAGCCTCCTATAATCCCCCAATTTTTATCTAGCAATTGTCCTGCCCCACCTCTTCCTCATGGTCACATTTTACTTTAATTCCCTCCTTTTCTTCTGCTTCCACTCATCTGGAAGCCCACTCCAGTCCTAGTCTGCCTTTAGCTCCCGCAACACCACCAAATTTCTCCTACTAAGACTCCGATGACCGCCATGTTATTAAACCCAGCAGACACTTTTCCACTCTTATCTTTTTGGATGGCTTAGAAATGTGTGATACAACTAACAGTGTTATTCCTTCTCAGAATACTCTGTTTTGAGTGTCCTTTGCCCTTCCTGGCTCACCCTCCACCACCTAACCAGAGTTCTCAATTTCTCTCCTCTTCTCCTCAATCCATACTCTTCAGTCTACCCCCATACCTTCAATTATAGCTATGCTGATAAATCTCAAGTTGAGCTCCTCATTGGTATTTCTAGCAGTCCACTTGACCTCTCCATGTGTATGTTTCAGAGGCAGTTCAACACAAACATCCCAAACTGATCTCATCATATGCCCCCCTAAATAACCCCTGCCACAAGCATTCTCAAACCAGAAACTGGAAGTCATCCTTGAACTCTCCCTCTCTTGCTTAACAATATCCAAACAACCATCTCTATTTCCCGAAGTCATCCATTTATGTTCACCTTCCCTTCCTCATACTAACTCAAGTGAATCTTATCTCCTGGCTGACATATAGCAAGAGTTTTCTGGTGGACTGCCCCCTTCCATTCTTACTCTCTATAATCCATTCTCTACTTTCCAGCCAAAAGATGTAACCCTGATCCAGTCAATCTTGAACTTCAAATCAACTCTTCAATGCTTTTCCATTTCCCTTGGGATGAAGTTCACCTCCCTGACAGACTCTGCAAGGCCCTAGACGGTCAGCCTCCTGGTTATCACTCCAGCATCATCTCTTGCCATTCTCCCCTTGCTGCTCTTCACATTTGGCCTACCTTGAGCTTCTTAATGATTCAGTGTTCTTTCTCATCATCGTACATGCTTTTATTTCCCACCCATCTTCACGCTAGTTTTTTCTGACCCTCCTGGTTAACGTGCACTTCCCATAACACTTCCAACCATTTGTTCAATAGCTGTGCTCCCTGGAGACTCTGTGCTTCTCAAAAGCAGGGGCTCTGCTATAACCTTTCTGCCTAGTAAGGTGCCTGACACTTCCAACTGTTTGTTCAATAGCTGTGCTCCCTGGAGACTGTGTTTCTCAAAAGCAGGGGCTCTGCTATAACCTTTCTGCCTAGAAAGGTAGCCTGACACATTTACTCAACAATCTCAAATGTTTGCTGAGTAAATAAAGAATTTATAGACCTCTGGGTTATCCCCCATTTCTAAAGTGGAAATGTTCATGTTTGATCCTGATCCTTGTATCAGCTACTTTTTGAAGCTGTCTAGATTATATAATAAGTACTATCATAAAAATAATAAAGGTGAAAGTTCTCTGAAACACATAAAGCCTTTTACAAATGAAAAAGGTATTATAACAACCTCTACGTATTATTCACACAGGTGATTCAAGTAGGTTTGGGGAAGCCCTGAGAATCCAAATTTTGATGAAGGGAAAAATAGCTTCAAGTTTAAATGACAAAGTTAGCAACCGCAGGCATTTCAGTTGGAGGCTGACTCTTACCAATATTTGTATCATCTGATTATCCAAGTCACTAATTTTTATGCTCTGTCATGACCCCTGTTATCTTCTTTCTACCCAACACCATCTCAATGTTTAATCACTCGCTTTTCTCTTTTTTACCTTCAGGTTTCACTTGACAAATATCTACTGTAAGACAATCCCTGTACCAGGCTGTAGAGGTATAAAGATAATGATCACAGAGTTCTAGACTTTCCACTTACTATTAAAACTATGGAAACTGATATAATGTAGTGCATAAGAGGAAAGAACCTGAGGCCAGAAAACTGTGGCTTTGCATCTCATCTCTGCTATTTACAAAATCTGTGAGCTTTGGCACATTTTTGCTCATTGGTTTCATTATCTTTAACATGGGTAAAAACTACTACCCCAAACACTTATCAAAACAACTATGAAAATTACCAATAGAATTAAATGAGGTAGCGTTTAAAGCACATAGTATGTGCTTTGTATATAAGTGCTCCATTAGTAGAATTACCTGTTAGGACTCTAACAAGCCAAAAAGCCAACTAAATAGACTTTTAAAATACTAAAATAAGGAAAACTATTTTAAGTTGTTTTTCACTGCACATGAAGACTATCCCATCACTTTGATCATAAGTGTAACCTAACCAAGTGGGTAACTATCCCATCATATTCAGAGAGTCCGTCCACACTCAAGGCAGGAGGATCACACTGGGTGTGTACACTAGGAGGAGATAATCTCGGGGACCATCTTAGGATTCAGCCTACTACAAGGAGAAAGACAGCAAGTTGAACAGCATAGTAATAATACGAAGGAGTTTCTGTGGCATAAAAAAACAAGAAACATATGCTTTCTCTACTACACAATTTACTAGATTAAGCATACCCACAACTGAGCCCAAATATAAAGCCAAAAGGAAAAAGTGAAAAATACGTCAAAATGTAAACAGATGAAATATGAGAAAATTCAAAAGAATTGAAGGAATGATCCAAGAATCCTGAAATAAGGCTACTACAGTTCCAGAAAAAATAAAGTGACAAAGAGGGGATAGGCAATAAACAAACAACATAAGAAAAAGATTTTGCATTAAAAATATGCCAAGTCTCAATCCTGACTGATGATAAAAGACACACAGTCAGCATAGCATGGTAAAATCTATGAAGTTAATGAAATAAGAGGAAAACCTACAATTATTAGACAGAGAAGGTGTCAACTTCAAAGAAAAAGTATTATATTGACACTCATGGTATCACTTATGCCACTCTAAAAGCTAGAAAGTACGGAATCACTACTAACAAAAAAGAACTTAACAATCCTATAGCCAGCCACAATGTCAGCCATCTGTCAGGGTATAAACAGATATTTGAGAATATGCAAGAAGTCTGAGAGGGTGTTACCACATAACAAATCTTAGGGAAATACCTGACTAAGTACTTAACACACAGGAAGCAGAATCAAAATCTCACAATAGGGGAAAATAAATAAGAGCTAAAACAGTGGTGAGAAGTGACCTTTACAATTTATATCAATAATATAAACAGATGATGACAGACCATTTGGAAATATGTGATGCATGCTCTTGAAACAAAATAAAATATTTAAGAAAAGACTGCGATGATAAAAGGCAACATTTTAAAGACTATAGTAATAAACCTCTATGGAACACATTGCGCAGTATCAGACTAGAAAATGCAAATATTCAAGAGAGTTCAAGAACCAAATAAAAACATAGTTGGAGTCTTCAATATGCTTCATTTGGAATTAAACTACTCTAGTAAACTAAAAATAAAAGGACCATGGAGGATTTTAATACAAATAAGAAAAAAACTTAATAGGCCTACATACTCACATCTCCACAAATAATATAAAAATTTTGCATTTACATGGAACATTTATGAAAATCAATATGAACTTGTCCACAAAGAACATTTTAACAACTTTAAAAAGCGAAGATCACATTTTCTGATCATAGTCCAATAAATATGGAAATTAATAGTAAATATGCAGCAAGAAAAGTACTTGGAAACTAACATACATATTCCTAACTAATGCTTCAATCAAAAAAGAAAGGGGAGGGGACTTCTCTGGTGACCCAGTGGTTAAGACTTCGCCTTCTAATGTAGGGGGTGCAGGTTGATCCCTGGTCAGGGAGCTAAGATCCCACATGCCTTGTGGCCAGAAAACCAAATCATAAAATAGAAGCAATATTGTAATAAATTCAATAAAGACTTTAAAAATGGTCTACATCAAAAAAATAAAAATGAAAAAATAAAAAAGAAAGGGGAAGTAAAACCTACCTGGAAAAAAATTAAAAAGTGACTATTTCATATCAAAAACTATGAAAGACAACAAAAGCTGTTCTCAAAGAAAATTACATAGCCTTCATTATTAAGGGAAGAGGAAGGAGGGAGGGAGGGAGGGAGGGAAGGAGGGAAGGAGGGAGGGAGGAAAGAAAGAATGAAGGGAAGGAGGAAGGAAGGAAGGAAGTAAAGAATAACCTTATTATTCATCATATGAAATAAGAAAGAAAGCAGTTCTTAGGATTATACACTTTGGGTCTTTTTTATAAGTTTATTCATAGCTTGTGGATTAGAACCTTAGCTGTATGTATAACCAACAAAATTTGCTCTGTTAAAAAAATCCCAGTCTGTGACAAATCAAAACTGCATAGATTTGGTTCTTAGTAACAACTGGCTAATTCAAGCAGAACGCATAAGAATATCTGTGTATCAGATCAGAGCATGAATTTGAAAAGTTATTAGGTGCTGGTAAAAACAATAACAAAACATCCAAAGAACTATCCAGTACTTTCTGATGATGTCTACAAGAATCATTTGTTTAAAGCTGTTTTTAGTAAACATTCAGGCTTTGTGTTCAGGGTTGCAAATATGATGTGAGAAGTTCCAGAGCAGAGGTGCTTTAAGGATGCTAAGTCGTATAAAAATCCCCAAGGAGCCACACCCAAATGAGACTTCCATTTTTCAGGATACAAAATTTCTTTAATGATGAAAAACCATTTCTGGAGGCCCACACAGAAAAAAACTCAAGAATATATTTTTTTAAAAAACCACTAGTAGATGAGTAAGTAGTAACTAGCTCCCTGTGCACTCCCCCCAAATTATCATAAAATGGCCGACATACTGATAGATAAAAAGTGGGAAATCTACAACAGCACAGAAAACCGAAGTTAGAAGCTCCACACACACCAAAACCCTAGAGGTTCCAAAGAACACTACAAACCAAACTGGGTGGCAAACCATAGACTAAGAATTAGCTATGTAATGAGTACACATAAATGGAGAAGAAAAAAGAATTGTCTTTTATAGTGAAATAGGCATAAGAACTAATTTCCCACATATATACAAACATTTATATATATAAACAAGGAAGTAAAACAGCTAATAAATATAAAAATTCAACCTCAGCACAATTAATTACATACATTAATTTGCCTCTCAAATTACTAAAACATAATTATTATAATATTTAGTACATAAGAAGGTACATTGAGATGGACACATTCACAAACTTCTGGTGAGACTGTTATTGAAATGACATTTCTGGAAAATAATTGTGCAAATTGTGTCCAGAAATTAAAAAGTGTTTATATCCTTTGACCATAATTACTTTTCCAGAATTCTGTCTTCATAAAAACTCTTCACCACAGCCTTATAATAGGAAAAAAGTTGAAAGAACATAACTGTGTAACAACAGATGATTAATTAAGCATATTTATGGGTCATCCATAATGTTTTACAATCATTAAAATATCATTTGTTAAAAACTAATGATACAGAAACATGTGGCTGAAAATTCATATCTACCATTAAATCACAACGTAAAACATGTAAGAAAAAGGCTGGAATAAAATGCAACAAAATCTTAGCAATGACTATATCAGGGAAAAATTAAAATTTTCTTTTAAAGACTGTGCTCTACTTTGGGGAATAATGTTTGCAGGATTTGTTAATTAACTGAATTTCCTATTTGTACCCTATCTCCATGACAGTTTTGTGATCTACATCAGGAGTCATTTATCCATTTCCTAAAAAAAAGTGTTCCCTCTTTGTTTTTATTAGATTTAGGATTTTTGATCAAATTATTCCTTTCTAATGCCATCTTATATTAGTTGAGTTTCAACTGAAGTCTCAAGCTATGCCTATCACAACATTTTGCATTCCTGTATTAAAATTTTCAGTGCTTTGGTAATCACTTGTACTGTGTGCTTTTAATACACAGGTACCTGGAACCAGAAAACTCCCTGTTATGTCCATCTAAACATTACAGATTGTTTTCCTGCCAATGGTCCTTCTTTACCTGGCTCTCATTTTCTGTCTTCTGCTTGCAATAGTGTATGGCAGAAAGAAAAAAACTGCTAGCAGTTTTTCTTTTCTTTCCACCCACTAAAATTTAGATTAAAGCCAAGAGATAAGGTTTTATGATTCTTCTTTCAAACATATCTTTCATAGTATATGCTAAAACCTTGCCAGACATTCTTTTTTTCATTCAATGTCATCCATATTTTGGGCTGTTTCCTTTTCATAGTTTTATTCTCTTCCAGTGTCACAATCACCAACCAGAAGAACTGCAAGTGTCACTAGTACCAGGGGACCATGTCCAGCCAATCCTGGAATGCTATTCCAGAATGTTAAATGTCTGAGAGTCGGATCAGAGATTTTTATCCCGATGTGTGACACATTTCCACTTGCTTTAGCAGAAATGAGTAGCCCTCAGTAAATATGAGAGATCTACCAAAAGCCCATTCACATTTTTTGAAATACACGTCCAGGAATGCAGTCACTACACACAGCTGCCACTTAACATCTTTGTGACCTCTTGGAGTGAAGTTGTCACCAACCCTCAGGACCTTGTAGACGTGACAGGCCCTCTTCTACCTGCAGCCCCTGGGCCTTCCTGCCTGAATCCTCCTCTAACTGGGTAGCAGTGAATCCTTTTCAAAATGATCTAAGCCACCACTGATGAAAAAATCCCCTACTTCTTTAAAACGTCTAAAGGCTTCAAAATGTCCTACACACTTTCCCCTCTGAATCTTCCACTTGTTTATCTCTTACAACAGATTTACTACCGCACTCAGAATTCTACAAGGATTCCTTCCACCCTCAAACCCTTTAATATGAAGCTATTCTCACTTCAACACTTTAATAAGCTGGGTATAAAAATCATTTGGAAGGATTTTTTTAAATGCATGCAGGTTCCTGGGCTCATCCCCTGGAAATTCTGTTTCAGTAAGTCTAGGTAGGGTACAGGGAATCAGCATTTTTAATAAACATTGCAGTTGATTCTAATAGGGATGCTCTCCCAGGTACACACTGAGAAAGTGTTTTCACCTTTCTAAGAACCTGGAACATCATTCCTCAAGCTCCTTCTCCTGCAGCAGGTTCTACTCCTCAAAACACTCCGCTTCTAAAGGTTCCTATTGCTTATCTTGTTAAACCTATTTTGTTCTAGTTCCATCTATTTGATGGCTGCTCAGTACTAACATATGGAAGATTTAAATACTCTTTCATGGGAGACATACATTCACTGAACAAAAGACCCTACAACCATGGGCTTCCCTTCCTTAGGGTAGCAGGCGGCACCATAAGTAGCATTGACTCACCTTTCCTGATTATTCCTGGCCTCCTCCTGTACCCATGCACCTGGATCACAGACATCATTTAGTGCATTCTTAATGGATAAGCAGCTTTCCATACCTACATTTTCATGGTCAATTACGTCATATAACTAGCAGTTATTTCTGATTTCCTCAATAAGTTTAAATCAAGAAAGTTCCATTTTATTTAATCTTAATGTCTGCTCATGTAATTCATCGTACTCAGCTTCTCTTTCTCCTGATCCTTTTTGCCCTTTCTGTGGTTTTTCCTACTTGCTCCTTTAATTACAAAACCTGCATAAACTCCTGGTGCATTTACAAACCCTTTCCAAGTCAGCCCTACAGGTAAACAAAACTTATAATAACGGTGTTTACCGTTAACACCTGAACAAAAAATGATGTCCATTAATATTTAGGACTTTTTCAATCATGATGTGGGTTTCCATTATGCAGTCAAGGCAGAGCAGTACAAAAAAGTTATAATATTTTTTCTTCTCTTCTGTCAAATATCTCACTTGAAGCTCCTTTAATTACCAAACCTGCATAAACCCTGGTGCATTTACAGACCCTTTCCAAGTCAGCCCTACAGATACATAAAGCTTATAACAGTGTTTACTGCTAACACCTGAAGAATAAAATGATGTCTCTTAATATTTAGGACTTTTTCAATCATGACATGAGTTTCCATTATGTAATCAAGGCAGAGTAGCACAATAAATTGTAATATTTTCTCCTCTCTTCAGTCAAATGTTTCACTTGAAACAAAAGGTCTGTACCCAAAAAAACTAAATTCTATTTTCACTTCCAGGATGATGTTTACATATGAGAAAACTTAGTTTATAAAAAAGATTTTCTTTTCATCCTCAAGTCAGGGGACTGACAGTGTGCAAAGAAGGAATAATTAACTGGTTAGGAAGAGAAAGATAAACAAGCTTAGCCCTTCTTAGAGACCATGAATATACAGCTATTTCTCACAAATGCACATTAAATGTAGTTGAACAACCTTTCTGAAATATGCATACTATCAGCTCACCAATAACATCTTTTAAGCTAATGTACTCAGATGTTTATGGGGAGAAAAATGATTTCTGTGATGAATTTTAAACGAAGTAACAAAAATATATTACACTTTCAAAGTAGATGACATTGCATTTAAATGTATCCCCACTTACAAATATTATAAATACCTAGTGACTATAAATATGATGAATATAAAACAAGTGGGAAGTGTTTTCCCTTGCAATACAACTTAAATCAGAGATTATCTCAATATTTTTCAACCAACTCCTCATACATGGGAACTGTTTCTGAAAATGCCTTGAGAGCATGAGTAAACTGACGTCCCACAGAGACTAAAGAAGAAGTCCCTGCAATTTAATGGATGCAAATCCCCCTCCCCAGCACAGCGTTAAGTCACTTAATCTACTTATTCCTCTGTTTCCATGTCTGTACAATGAAGGTTATTAGAGTTCCTAGGGTCGTTAGGAGGATTAGATATAAAAATAAAGGTAGTATATTCTGTATGCGTGTATTTTTGTATGTATATGTATTTATGTATGTGTATATGTATTTTGTACCTATGTATGGGCAAATTAATATAAAGAAGGTAATAAATGTAAAAGAAAAGTATATATAGTGAAAACTCACTAATACACCTTATTCTCGTTATATGCAGTTTTGGGGTACTGAAATTTTCCAGAATGGTTACATTGAGATGTCTTATTTTATTATTAGACTGGTTCCTTGTGAAAAAAGATATTTCCCAACAATACTCTGTACTCAAAGCCTCAGATGAAAAGCAAGTAAGATGATATTAGGGCAAAGTACTTTCAAAAAAGTCCTCTACAAATTTCAGGCATTATTAGTGTTGATGACAATGGTGATAAGAATGATGGTTACACATTTCTCAAATCTTAATCTCATCCAGATGGTGCCATTTTCTCCAGCCTTTGGGAGTCACTCTTCCTTTTTACACAAGTAACAGTAATTCAGTCACCATCCTTTGTTTGGGTTTCCCCCATCCCTGAGGACTCGCTGAGGAATGCATGCATGTGACACCGTTACACTCTCTGGGTCACTTCTTCTCAAGTATGTAATGCCTGCCCTGCAACACCCAAAGCACAGCTAAGACCAGTGGAAGCCGTAGACAAATGGAAGGTCATCGTAATGCAGGAAAAGAAAATGCAACTCTTCAGTAGTCCCTTCACAGGCAGTCGCTTATTCTTTTTAGCCCCTCAAATAGTTCTCCTCAAAATTTTACCTGCTAACACATTATAGAAGTCGTCTATCTCTTCCCAACTGAAGTTCTTTCAGACCATGTCCTTCCTACTGAGAACTCAGGTGACTGTGTTCCCGGCCATAGAAAGAAGAGTAGCATGCCTGCCCCCTCATTCTAAAACCTCAGCCCAAGACCTGCCACCCAAATGTAGTCAGGGTACGTTTTCCAAAGTTTGAAAAGCATCACAACCAGTTCCTCTGCACAATCTTCAATATCCTGTAAGATTATGTTTACATAAGCTTCCAGTCTATGGATCATCAGTGAACAAACACGTGGAGGGGAAAAAAAAGAGAGAGAGAGAGACCCATCTGTCAATGACAGACATTAATTTTCAGGAAGAGGCTAGCCAAAAGCCATATTTAGGAGGAAATATATTGGGCTCTTCTAGACCACACCCTTAATAAGTACACACCCAATTTAACATTTCAGTCTGAGGCATTCTATATTTGAATTACTCTCCAGTTCTGGGTTTCCGGAGTGCCATGAATTAGATGCTTGCTTTATTATCTAGTTGGTTAAAATTACCCACAAAACTGGTCTCTGCCATAACGAAAGAGGCTTAATCCCCAGCCTAAATTCCCCCTTCTGCTCTGAAGTTTAGACACCATTTACATCTCTCAAATGGTATTTTTCCAGCTTCAATTATTTTACGATCTTGGCATCTGACTTTGTAAATATGAATATGGATTCATATTTAAGTAAATACAGAGAACAAAAAGAAACTCGAGGAACTATTATTTGGGAAGGGAAACAGCAAGCATATACAAACAATTCATGAAAGGCTATGAATTCTAATAAATATCAAATTACTGATCTGGGATTTGTAGCTGAGGAAGAGGAATTCCAAGTAACTCTCTCAAACCCCAAAACAGAACAAAGTCAAATAACCAGTTAGAAGTTGATTTTGAGATAGCTTGTTAGAACAGGCACATATATGCTTTTCTAATCCTTGGTGAAAAAAATAACATTACTATCTATTCTTAGCTCAGCCTACATATTAATTAAATATAAAAAAGCATATTTAGAATTAGCTATATAGTCATTTTGAAATGTAAAATATTATCTTTCTAAGAGAAAAAATAAATCATTCCAGAAACAACTAATTATATCCAGATACTTGAACAATATAAACACGAGGAGTACAAAGTCTAGAGTGCAAAAACATCCAGGCGCCGGTTTTACTTACAGTCTGAAGTGAGGGCCTGATGGTCCTATGAGAGTCTTACCTCCATCAGTGAACTTGGTGAGCATAAGCTCTTAGATGTAGTTTGGAGAGTGATGAAGTCCCAAAAAGCAGACACTGAAGGCCCAGATTGGCCCTCATGGGACCTGTAGGAGATCAAATAAAAGTACCATCTTAAAAACTCTGTGTAAGCCGTGAAAACACATTCTTATTCGATCAGTTACTGATAAACGTTAAAAGGAAAGTGATGAAGCTGCCATAAACTTACTACCTTTGTGCATTATCAAAAGGAACCGCTTTAGTCCAAAGGGGTTTAATTACCCTATGTAATTAAAACATTACAAGAAGTGTTTGAACTTCCGGAATCTCAATATTATTTGCAATTTTCTAAGCAAATATTTCCCAAAATTATAGTTTTTCAAACTTAAATCATGATTTAATTTCCCCCTTGTACTGAAAAATAACTAAAATGGACTTTCTTTTTTCTCTCTAGACTATTTCCTTTTCTCTGAAGGGATATGGACCACTTATAAATCAGATTTACAAGAAGAACGATACAAAAGATGACATGTCGAACAATTATGCAATTCAAAACATCAATGGATGTAACTGTTTTAATCTTTTTTCAGTAAATTAACTGACTTCACTCATATGATTGCCCAATTCTGTCAAATTGCCAAACTTGTACACATGAAACAGATCTTGTTGATTTTGATATTACACTATGCTCTGCTTAAACCTAGATGATCTTCTATAAATTCCTGAAATTCTGATATTTGGAGAGCCATCCTTTCTATGGAAAACTTGTATCTTAAGAATGCTCATGGACTTCACATTACTGTTGCTTCAAAAAATTAAATGAATTTTCTTTAATTATGAAAATAATTCTTGATCAAATGCTCTTTTAAAGATTTATCTTACATGTCCACTCAGGTAGGAACCAGCAAGGATGTTTTTCTTTTCTTTAATTCCCAAGCTTTTATGGTAAAACAGAAGAGGCTTCACTAAGAGGCTCCACAACTTTTACAAAGACCTACTAATACTGACCACCTATGAACATGGTTCTCTGGGAATGCAAATTTAGCCGTCAATGGTGATACACAAAGATTCTGTAAACTGTGTTTCAAAGCTCAAGAAATGGTTCACTTTTCCCTCCATCAGGTAGTGCATAGCTCATAACAGCATCCCCATCTCTTCAGGAGAATACCTTGGCTTGTGCTGACTGATGGCATTTTTAACCATGTTGGAAGTAAAGCTTTTTTAATGGATGACAAGCAATGAATCCCTTCAATTATTTCTTTATTAATGTCATTCTTTCCTGAGTAGTTGTCATTACTAATTCCCTCACCAATGTTTCCTGTTACATTCCAAGAAGAGTTAGGCTTCTGCCATTTGATGAAATATATACTGGTTTCAATTTACTACATTTTTTTTCTTTCAATTAAAAAGTAGTCACTGTTAGTTTTTTTTTGAGGTTGCTTGTATGGGATCTTCTAATATATTCAGGTTTCTAGTCATTGGTGGTGCCTCACAGTGGGAATGTATATGGTGCAAATATGGTACCTCCATTCATGTACATAGTCAATAATGCTTCAGAAGCTCTCTCCCCTTCAAACAGCACTCCGAGCAGTCAGTCCAAGACTGATACAGAGTAAGTACTCGGGCAAGCATTGAAAGAAAAAATGAAAGGAATGAGAAAAAATGAATATTTAGCACCTATACAGCTCTATAATATCTTGCCTAATCCTCACATAACCCTATGAAATATGTATTATCTACTATTATAATTTTTTCCTGAAAAGGATGTTTAATGAATTTCCCAAGATCCCACCTTGACTCCAAAGTCCTACTCTATACATCCTAGTTGCAAACATTGTCCATGGAAATAAAAATCAGTAGGTGGGGTCTGTACGTCTTCTAAAATATTATGATAACGTTTCATTAGCTACTTCATTATGAGGGAGGATACTTTCAAGGTAACAACAGTGTAGAGAGGGAAGGAACAGAGTTGTCTGTTGTATTTTATAGGGTCCTTGTCACCACATGGTCTTTATGAGAGCCTATATTCTTGCAAATGCTTCTGAAAAGGAAAAAAGATGACTTCAACAATTATTTAATAGCACTGTAATAGATGAGTATCAGCAGAAATACATGACAGAAGTAAAACAGTTGTATCTACAGGACGCTAGGGATGCCTGGATATGGAGAATGAGTGAGAGACAGGAGTCAGGGATGACTCCTATGTTTCTAGCTTCCATGAATGAGGAAATTTTCATGCCATGCATTTAAAGAGAGAATACAGTTGAGAAGCAGATTTGAGGTGAAAATTACTAGGTCATTTAAAATCACACAGAGCTCAACACTCCTGTAAGATGTGTACGTGAGATTTTCAGAAAGCAGCTGAATTTATGGGTCTTGAGTTCAAGGCGGAATTTAGGGCTACAAATAAAACATGTAAGTGTTACCTGACTAACATGAATGTGGCTTAAGTAACCTTGTAAGTGTGAAAAGTAAAAAGAACCAGGGTTGATAAAGCAGCCTCAGAAAATGTGACTATTTAAGGAATGGGCAGAAAAACATAAGCCTGCAAAGGAAACTAAGAAGGAAAACCTAGGAAATAGGATGGAATCCAGGAGAAAATAAAGTCACAGAAGCTAAGGAGGTATTTCTTGCTTAAAAGACAGAATGACCAACAGTGACAAGTAAGATGAAGTAAAAAGGGTTCATTTTATAGGCCATCATTCATCCTGGGAAAAAACAAGGAATGGATATGTACTGAAGTGATGGCAATAAATGTTTATTCCTCTATAAAGCAGTTCCATTTTCACCAGAAGTTTGGGACTCAGGTATAACTAAAAAGGGATGTGATGTCAAAAAGAGGTATTTTAAATACGAGAAAAACTTTCAGTTACTTCTTTTTTCAGTAGGCTTCACCTGTGAAAAAGCACAGAGGTAAAACTGTTAAATCAATCCAAAGTTAAGATTTTTATAAGGGGTTGCAACTGAAGGGCAAGGAGGAAGAAAGGCAGAGTAATAGTGACAGAGTGATTGAAATGACAGACTTTGAAATCTAGGGTTGGAAGGGATGAAAGTGAATCTAGAAAGAAGGGGACAGATTAGAAGGAAATACAGTGGTCCAGGGCCTAAATGTTTCCTAAGGTCAAAGAGTAGGTATATTAGTTTTACAGAGTTGGAAGGAGAGCTATGTTGTCATAGTTAGAGTGATGAACTGAAGTTTAATATTTCACATCTAGTATAGTGCTAGGTTCTGATATATTTCAAGATGTGGCCATATGTGTCAGATACTGAATTAATGTAAAGGTAAAGACCATTAGAATTGAAATCAAATAATTAACCTTAATTAACTCATCCACAAAGTCACTGAGGTAGTCTTGGAAATTAATAAGATTAAAGTAAAAAGTTGGCTGGAAGAAATGGACAAATTCTTAGAAAGGTATAACCTTCCAAGACTGAACCAGGAAGAAACAGAAAATATGAACAGATGAAACACAAATAATGAAATTGAAACTGTGATTAAAAATCTTCCAAAAAACAAAAGCCCAGGACCAGATGGCTTCACAGGTGAATTCTATCAAACATTTAGAGAAGACCGAACACCCATCCTTCTCAAAGTCTTCCAAAAATTGCAGAGGAAGGAACACTCCCAAACTCATTCTATGAGGCCACCATCACCCTGATACCAAAACCACACAGAGATAATACAATAAAAGAAAATTACAGACCAATATCACTGATGAATATAGATGCAAACGTCCTCAACAAAATACTAGCAAACAGAATCCAACAACACAAAAGGATCATACACCATGATCAAGTGGGGTTTATCCCAGGGGTGCAAGGATTCTTCAATATATGCAAATCAATCAATGTGATACACCATATTAACAAATTCAAGAAGAAAACCCATATGATCATCTCAATAGATGCAGAAAAAGCTTTTGACAAAATTCGACACCCATTTATGATAAAAACTCTCCAGAAAGTGGGCATAGAGGGAACCTACCTCAACATAATAAAGGCCATATATGACAAACCCACAGCAAACATCATTCTCAATGGTGAAAAACTGAAACCATTTCCTCTAAGATCAGGAACAAGACAAGGTTGTCTACTCTCACTGCTATTATTCAACATAGTTTGGGAAGTCACAGCCACAGCAATCAGAGAAGAAAAAGAAATAAAACGAAACCAAATTGGAAAAGAGGTAAAACTGTCACTGCTGCAGATGACATGATACTATACATAGAGAATCCTAAAGATGCCACCAGAAAATGACTAGAGCTAATCAATGAATTTGGTAAAGATGTAGGGTACAAAATTAATGCACAGAAATCTCTTGCATTCCTATACACTAATGATGAAAAATCTGAAAGAGAAATTAAGGAAACTCTCCCATTTACCATTGTAACCAAAAGAATAAAATACCTAGGAATAAACCTACCTAGGGAGACAAAAGACTTGTATGCAGAAAACTATAAGACACTGATGAAAGAAATTAAAGATGATACCAACAGATGGAGAGATATACCATGTTCTTGGATTGGAAGAATCAATACTGTGAAAATGACTATCCTACCCAAAGCAATCTACAGATTCAATGCAATCCCTATCAAACTACCAATGGCATTTTTTACAGAACTAGAACAAAAAATATTAATATTTTTATGGAGACACAAAAGACGCCGAAAAACCAAAGCAGTCTTGAGGGAAAAAAATGGAGCTGGAGGAATCAGACTCCCTGACTTCAGACTACACTACAAAGCTACAGTAATCAAGACAATGTGGTACTGGCACAAAAACAGAAATATAAATCAATGGAACAAGATAGAAAGCCCAGAGATAAACCCATGCATGTATGGTCAACTAATCTGTGACAAACGAGGCAAGGATATAAAATGGAGAAAAGACAGTCTCTTCAATACGTGGTGCTGGGGAAACTGGACAGCTACATGGAAAAGAATGAAATTAGAACACTCCCTAACACCATAAACAAAAATAAACTCAAAACGGATTAGAAACCTAAATGTAAGACTAGACACTATACAACTCTCAGAGGAAAACATAGGAAGAACACTTTTTGACATAAATCACAGCAAGATCTTTTTTGATCCACCTCCTAGAGTAATGGAAATAAAAACAAAAATAAACAAATGAGACCTAATGAAACTTAAAAGCTTTTGCACAGCAAAGGAAACCATAATTAAGACAAAAAGAAAACCCTCAGAATGGCAGAAAATATTTGCAAACAAATCAGTGGACAAAGGCTTAATCTCCAAAATATATAAACAGCTCATGCAGCTCAATATTAAAAAAACAAACAACCCAATCCAAAAATGTGTAGAAGACCTAAATAGACACTTCTCAAAGAAGACATACAGATGGCCAAGAAGCACATGAAAAGCTGCTCAACATAACTAATTATTAGAGAAATGCAAATCAAAACTACAATGAGGTATCTCCTTACACCAGTTAGAATGGGCATCATCAGAAAATCTACAAACAATAAATGCTGGAGAGATTTATTGTGTGTGGAGAAAACGGAACCCTCTTGGATTGTTGATGGGAATGTAAATTGATACAGCCACTGTGGAGAACAGTATGAAAGTTCCCTAAAAAGCTAAAAATAGGATTACCATATGACCCAGCAATCCCACTTCTGGGCATATACCCAGAGAAAGCCATAATTCGAAAAAGACATGCACCCCAATGTTACTGAAGCACTATTTACAATAGCCAGGTCATGGAAGCAACATAAATGCCAATCAACAGACAAATGGATAAAAAAGATGTGGTACGTATATACAATGGACTATTACTCAGCCATAAAAAGGAATGAAACTGGGTAATTTGTAGAGATGTGGATGGACCTAGAGACTGTCATAGAGTGAAGTAAGTCAGAAAGAGAAAAACAAATATTATATATTAATGCATATATTTGGAAGCTGGAGAAATGGTACAGATGAACCGGTTTGCAAGGCAGAAATAGAGACACAGATGTAGAGAACAAATGTATGGACACCAAGGGGGGAAAGGAGGACACGGATGGTGGTGGTGGTGGGATGAATTTGGAGATTGGGATTGACATGTATACACTAATATGTATAAAATAAATACCTAATAAGTATCTGCTGTGCAAAAAAAAAATTAATTAAATTAAAAAAATAATAAAGTAAAAAGGTTGGACACTAAAAAGGCATTGCTAAATCAGTTTTATGTCAATCCACTAATAATGTCTTATTTCTCTTGGAATTTATCTAAAAGAAAAATCAGTTGAAAATGTGCAATATACAATAGATTGAAATAGTCAAACAGTTGCTGACTTTTTTGAAAATTAGCCACTACAACTCAAACTATAAATAATATTGTGGGAAATAAGAGAAAAGTCTTTGGATATTAACTTAATTGACAAATATTTTTCTAGCAAATATTTGCTAAACAGTTTTATTTCCTTTTTATACCAGCTTAAAAAACTGTCCTTCTTAAACTCTTTTGGTTAAAAAATTTCAAAAATAGATTTTGATGTCATCTTCATATGACATATGCAATATCATCGTGTAATGGTATATATTTTACTAAAGCACACAAATATATTACTGTTTCTTTTTCTTCCCCAGCTTTATTGAGATATAGTTGACATATAACATTGTGTAAGTTTGAGGTGCACAGCATGATGGTTTGATGTATGTATGTATTGCAAAATGATTACTACAATAGGTTGGTTGACACATCTATTACCTCACACAGTTATAATTGTGTGTGTGTGTATATGTGTGTGTTTGTGTAAGGGCTTTTGAGAGCAACTTTCTTAGCAGTTTTCAAGTACACAATGCAGTGTTGTTAACCATAGTCATTATGCTGTACATTACATCCCCAGAACATACATCTTGTGACTGGAAGTTTGTATCCTTTGACCACTTGCACGCATTTCCCTCACACCATGGCAATTATCAGTTTACTCTTTTTCTATGAGTTTGGTTTTTATAGAGGATGTGGAAAAAAGGAAATGCTTACACACTGGGGATTGTAAATTGGTACAGCTACTATGGAAAACAGTACAGAGGATCTTCAAAATGTTAAAAATAGAACTACCATATGATCCAGCAATTCCACCTCTGGGCATATATCCTAAGGAAATGAAATCACTATTTTAAGATTATCTACATCCTATGCTCATTGCAGCATTATTTACTATGGACAAGACATGGAAACAATCTAAGTGAGAGATGAATGGACAAAAATAAAAATAATACGTATGTATATATGTATATATACATAAGCACACACAAAATGGAATATTAATCTTTTAAAATCATCTCTCATAACCTGACATTCAGGTGTCCTAGTTTTGTTCTCTACTTTTTTTTTTTTTTCCCTTGCAGTATGTGGGCCTCTCACTGTTGTGGCCTCTCCCGTTGCGGAGCACAGGCTCCGGACGCGCAGGCTCAGCGGCCATGGCTCACGGGCCCAGCCGCTTTGCGGCATGTGGGATCTTCCCAGACGGGGGCACGAACCCGTGTCCCCTGCATCGGCAAGGTGGACTCTCAACCACTGCGCCACCAGGGAAGCCCTGTTCTCTAATTTTGATCAATTGGAAAATACGTTTAGTAGACCACAGGCCCTAATTGATTTATGACTAAATAAGTTCTAGCTATCAAAGTGGAAGTAATGCATTATTGTTAGGCTGGTTATTTTAGTTCTTAAGTGGATGGTTCTCAAAACAAAATCTTTGACTTTAAATATATATTTTATATATATATATATGTGTGTGTGTGTGTGTGTATACACACACA
>NW_020837959.1:30303805-30318586 GCF_003676395.1 Aethalodelphis obliquidens | reverse complement strand
GTGTATACACACACACACACACACACACACACATACAAAAAAGAGAGATAATATTTCTTAACTTCTTATATTCCAGGATATTCCAAGAGTAGATTTAAATACATTGTAGTAGCTAATTTATTGTCACCACAACACAAGATAGGTAACATATTTTGCACTTATTTTTATTTTACGATAGTCCGTTTATGTAGTATGTATCCAGGTATGTAACGGTTAATACATTGTAATGGTAGAAAATGTAAAAAATATGAGAGGATATACAGAAAAAGTTCTCCCTCCGACTTCTGTCTCTCATTTCCCTAGTTCCTACTTCCCTTTACACTTAGGTAACAACCACTGAGCCTAGGACTTCTGGAATATCTTATAGAATATTTTCTAATATTCTTTGCAAATATGTCTGTTTATATGCTCTATATATGAGATTTATGAAATATATCTATGTGGTGTTTTCACTGCAGTTTCTTTATTATTAACCCAAGAATGAAGATTACTTTTGCTTTTTAAATCTCCAGGGGGAAGGGGCTTTTTTCCCAATATTATTATCAATTTCTAATTTCACTAAATAGTGATCAGAAAAATTAATTAATTAGAAATAAATATCCTAATCTAGACATAAAAGTACATTTGAGAACATGACCATTAGTAGGCAGATGGCAGCCACAAGAAGGGTGTATATTAACTGCATGAGCTTCTAAAGTTCTTAGTTCTATAAAGGCAGGTGTGTTTGCTAGTCTCCAAAGATTATTTCCCAAAGAATAACTTTTCATATACATCCTTGAGCAGTTTCCTCCCCTTGTATCTGGCAACAGAACGAGGCAGAGTTGACACTGAATGGTTTCATCACTTCTCATGAACATAAGTCATAAGAAGCTTACCATTTATCACTGAGTTTCTTAGAATGCTTGCTTTGGAAGATGCCAGCCACGTGATAAGATAACCAACTACCTGGTGATCACATGCTGTGAAGAAACTAGGCTTACAGAGACAGAGAGAAATGCTCAGCCCAGCCATCTCAGCTAAGGTTCCAGATGTGTGTGAAGGAGTCATCTGTACCAGTCATCCAGGCGAGTCAAGCCTTCAGATGACCTCACAGCAGGTCTACATCTAACTGGAACTTCATGAGAGAGCCATCCAGGTGAGCCCAAGCAACTGACAAAAATTTAAGGAATAATACATTTTGACTTCAAGCCATTTATGTTCAAGGTAGTTTTTTAGACAACAATGGGAACAGCAGGAAATTAAGCAATGACATGGACAGAAGGGTGACACCTCTTCCTATTACATAAAGCAAAAAGGAAAGTAAGGCTGGAATTTGATGGCTTCTTTGTTTAAGATGAGGTGAAGTGATGAGAGTAAGGGGTAGGCAGACGAGAGGAAGGGTTTGAGAAGAGTGATATGGTTTGGAATTGGTACCGTGGGGAATGGGAATGAGAGTTGAAAATGGAAATGGAAAAGGATCTCTGGATTATGTTATGGGTTAAGCTGAAATCCATGAGTTTGCATTGGTACCATTCACTCAGTTAGGTCAGTTGTTCTAATAGTTCTTAAACTCATTCATGGGAAAGGAAACCAAGGATCTATGAATATAAAATAACAAAAGTGTAAGTTATATGGACAGTAAAATGACTCAAAATGAAGGCAGCATTTAGGGTGGAAAGGAAGGAAGGGAGTCAGGTGCTAAACTCTTCAGTGAAAGCCAGAGAGGTCAATACATGACAACTGCAGAGAGGACAACTGCAATTGAAGAGAGGCTAGAAGTAGTAACATGGTATGATACTAAAAAGTTTCGCCCAGATATGGAAACATATCATAACTTTAACAATATCTATTTTTTCGGCCACGCCACATGGCTTGTGAGATTTTAGTACCCCAACCTGGGACTGAACCCGCGTTCTCGGCAGTGAGAGTGTAGAGTCCTAACCACTGGACCACCAGGGAATCTCCAACAACATCTATTTTTAAAGGAAAGGGTTTATCCTGCTGAAGGGAAGCATCTTTTAATGCTTCGATATAGAATATCAAATTAATTTCCTCAACCGTTTATATTACCAATAGCTTTTATGAGAGTTTCCTACTTAAACTTAAAAGCTTTTGCACAGCAAAGAAAACCATCAACAAAACAAGACAACCTATGGAATGGGAGAAAATATTTGCAAATGATGTGACTGACAAGGGGCTAATAACCAAAATATATAAATAGCTCACACAACTCAATATCAAAAAAGCAAACAACCCAATAAAAAAATGGGCAGAACACCTGAATAGACATTTTTTTGAAGAAGATATGCAGATGGCTAAAAGGCACATGAAAAATGCTCAACCTTGCTAATTATTAGAGAAATGCAAATCAAAACAATGAGATATCACCTCACACCTGTCAGAATGGCTATTAGCAAAGAGAACACAAATAACATATGTTGGCAAGGATGTGGAGAAGAGGGAACCCTTGTACACTGTTGGTGGAATGTAAATTGGTGTAGCCACTACGGAAAACATTATAAGGTTTCCTCAAAAAACTAAAAAAGGAACTACCATACTATAAAGCAATTCCACTCCTGGTATATATCCCAAAAAATAAAAACACTAATTTAAAAAGATATATGCACCCCAATGCATCACTGTTTACAACAGCCAAGATATGGAAGCACCCAAGTATCTATCAACAGATGAGTGCATAAAGAAGACGTGGTACACACACACACACACACACACACACAATGGAATATTACACAACTATAAAAACGATATTTTGCCATTTGCAACAATATGGATCGACCTGGGGGTATTACGCTTAGTGAAATAAATCAGAGAAAGACAAATACTGTATAATATCACTTATATGTAGAATCTAAAAAATAATACAAATGAATGTATATAGCAAAACAGAAACAGATACAGTAGACAAACCCATGGCTACCAATGGCAAGAGGGAAGGAGAGAGGGGAAAGTTAAGGGTATGAGAATAAAAGGTACAATCTACTATGTATAAAAATAATCAACAAGGATATATTGTAGAGCACAGGGAATTATAGCCATTATCTTAATAACTTTTAAAGGAGTATAATCTGTAAAAATACTGAATCACTAAGCTGTATGCTGGAAACTAATGTAAAATTGTGAATCAAATATACTTCAATAAAAATGAGAGTTTTGTATATAATATTACACATGGTCAAGTCAGTGCCATATAATGCACCTATCTGAACCTAAGCAAAGTAAGGCAAGACCTTTCATAACATCTTTCAAACAAAATAGAGAAACATTGCTGAAGGCTAAATTAATGAGTATGGTTTTTAAGGTTCAATCAGGAAGCAAGTAGTACAAGTTTTAGCCATTTAGATTTGGGTTTAATATAAGGAAAAATTTTTCAGTGGTAAGATCTCTCCTTTCAGTGGCCTCAAGAGATGATGATTTGTTTATCGTTTGGACATGTTCTAACTAGGGAGCAAGTTGGAAAGGGGATTCTACTACCAGGAGAGTCCCTTAAAAATCGATGAACTTGCAACCATAAAATTTGTCTATAAAGTTGATATAACAAGTTCCACGCATTCCATTTATAAACCACATCTACCAAAACAAAAACAAAAAAAGTCATGTGATTTTTCTATTAGGGGCTCTTGAGAAAGATTTCAAGCAATAAATTTAAACAGTGTTGTCCACAGGCACAGTATTGTCCTGGGTATACCCACAATATCTAATCTACTCAAGAAGCTCGTTCCAGCTCAAGCATGGGGGTAGGGGAACCCGAATTGCCATTTCCATGATTTCTACCTTTCTTAGTGTTGTCTCTTGACTGGAGAGATGTTTCAGTCACTCCCAGTTTGATTGGCACTAGTGTCCTGCTGCTCCCAGAGGTACCTCCTGCATAGAGCAACCGGCAATTTAATTGGTGCAGTTGTCTGAATAACAGACCCTCCACGGTGTATGAATCTTCTTGGCATGTGCCATGAAGCCAAGTCATTTTCATGGCTATAGGTGCCAAGCTGGGTGACAGTCTCATGTCTCACTTAGACCAAGACTAGGCTGCTTCCACAAAACCACGTTCCCCAAAGTCTGTGCAAACCTAGGGGAATACATTCACTTCCTCTCTCCTAGATGACAAAAATCCCCGAGAATTTAGGTTTATTTCTCTTTCCTTTGCCCTCCTCCATTTGCCTGTTCACCATATCATATTGGCTCTATCATATTATAGAGCCAATTTCTCCCAAAGAGGATTAGTGAACTACTTTCCCACCCCTTCTTGTATTCCTTCCCCTTTTTTTTTGTTTTTGGCCTAGTTTCTCCGATAGCTTTGTCAGTTGATTGGTTCCTTATTTTGAGTTTTAATGGTAATTGTGTGGTTTGCCATTTTACAGCAGAAACATTCACAATACATCATACGTCTATTTCCCATAGCCTATGTTTTCATAATTTCTTTTTGATTATTGTATTTCTAGATTTCTAGCTGAGCTCTGCCAACCTAAGGAAGTCCCATGTGAATGGATATATCCTTAGAGTGAATCTAAGAGGAAAAAGTACTTACAACTGCAAATGCAAACCAAAACAACTCTTGAGTTCTGTAGGAATTTATGGTTAAGAGAAATGGTTTCTTTGCACACTATTTAGGCACATTTTATCTTGGAATAGGGCACTCACCATAATTTGTGGGCAGTGTTCATTAAAAATACAGATGAATTTTAGGAAATAACTGATAAAGAGAATACTATCAAGAAGTTATGACTATAGTTTCATCATTTATAAATTAATTTTGTACCAGCATAGCATCAGTTCTCTCCCTTTTCTTATTCAAATTGCCTATACAGTATTCTTCTTCTGTTCTATCTTTAGAAAGATAAGAAATGGCCTGAAAATGCTTATATCCCTAATCTAAATATACAGAATCATACATTATACAGCTAGGGTGGAGTTGAGAGTTACATTAAACTACTTGGTATTTTAGTCGATGAATTTGAGACCCATAGAAGTTATATGAGTTGGCTACAGATACAGAGATTTTATTTTTTTGTCCATGTAAGGAGGAGAACCAGATCTATTGCCCCCATTGTACTTTTTCTAATAATCTGGGAAGTCTATAACAGACAAAATGGTTTCATCAACTTCAGCTATAACTGATTATAACTGGGAACTCAATTTTCTCAAAGCAAATTTCAAAGAAACATTAAGTCCATTTCAAGTTTAATAACATTCTACTTTTGCTTTAAAAATGGCCTTTTCCAAAATTCAAACATTTTAACCAAATATTCAGAACACATTATTCATAAAAAAATTAAAGACAAACTATTACTCCTTAATCACATCTTTTGTCTTTCAAAGGAGACAATTCTAACTGGAAAAACTTGAAAGTATAAGCTACAAGAAGATTAATTTCCTTTCTCATCACAAATGCCATAGTCCTTCAGTCATTTGTAACTTTTTCCTGGCAGAGCTGCCCTATAGCATTTGTATAATCTTTTCCCAACTCCTGGCCAGGTTTCCCTGGTGCTGCTTTCCAGGAATGTCTGGAATTAGAATCTTATTTTTTTTATCATTCTTTTCTTTTTTCCTTTAGTAATTATGTCTTTTTTTCTGTCTCACACTTAACTATTGGATATGCTGGCTAATATCTTAGTGATAATTTCAAAAGAAAACAAATTTTAGTCCCCATCTTAAATGACGGCATTGGCGCCTCATCAAGTCCCATGAGTAAAAGCTGAATGGAAGTAATAAATTTCAAAAATTTTTATAAAGACCTATAAACTATTATGTCTCTTTTTTAACAGCTTAACTGAGGTATAATCAACATGTAGTAAACTATCGCAAGTGTAAAATTTGATAAGATTGGACAAATGTGTACGTCCATGAAAACTATTACCACAATCAAAATAACGAAGACACCCTTCACCCCTGATATAATCCTTCCATCCATCGCCCCAATCCCCGAACGCCTTGCTCACTCCCAGGCAACCACTGATCTGCTTTCTGTCACGACAGATTAGTCTGCATTTTCTAGAATCTTATATAAATCATAGTTTGTACTCCATCTTGTCTACCTTTTTTCATACAACATAGTTATTTTGAGACTCATCCATGTTGCAGCATGTTTAAATAGCTCAGCTGTTTATTGCCGAGTAGTATTCAATTGAATGGCTTTATCAGAGTTTGCTTATCCATTCATTTGTTAATGGACATTTGGGTGGTTTCCAGTTTGGGGCTATTAGAAATACAGTTGCTATGAGCATGTGTATGTAAGTCTCTGTATGGACATATGCTTCTATTTTTCATGGGTAAATACTTAGGAGTGGAAAAGCTGAATCATATGGTAAACATATGCTGAAGTTTTTTTAAAAATCCACAGATGCTTTTCACCAAGTTGCGCTATTCCACATTCCCACCTGTAGTGTATGAGAGTTCCACTTCATCTACATCCTTAGCACACACGGTAGGGTCTGTATTTTTCATTTTAGCCATTCTTACCCATATGTAGTGGTATCTCATTATGGTTTTAATTTTCCTTTCTCTAATGACTAATGCTGTTGGGCACCTTTTATTACTCTGCTTGGAGTAACAATGGGATCAATCGCTTTGATATTTACACGCTTATCCTGGGGTCTCAGAGCCTGAGGTCTCTACACAAAAATGTCTGGACTAAGTAAGATCCACAGAACTCCTCTAACAGGGAACCCTAGAAGTGCACAAATCTCCCCTCAGTCAGAATGATAAATATAAATAAAACATGTAGCTGGTGGAAATTATACTCTAAATCAAGAAAAAGGAACTATCTTAAAAATTCAAAGGGAAATCATTCTGTAGATATTATTTACTAAAAGAATCAAAAGATTTTTTTTCAGAAAACTACTTGATCCTTAATCATATGTAAAAAGGAATGATCTGAACAGAACAGGAGCAGAGAACCAGGAGAAGAGACTGGGCTGAGATTAAAGAGCAACTGTATAAGATGACAGTGAGCGTAACATCTCTAAACGCTTGAAGGGAAATGTGTCTAGTGCCAGATTTTTATTCCAGCCAAATTGGCTTTCACCTATGAAAGTAACAGGAAGACATCTGCGGATATGTGAGAGCTCCAAAAAATCAGTAAATCACAAACTCTTTCTGGAAAAAAATAAAGACGTACCTCACTAAACTGAGGAGTAAGTTTATTTATTCATCTATCTATTTGTTAAATAAATATTTATTAAATCACTATTGCAAGATAATGTGTTTGGGGTGCTGGAAAACCACGGAAAAGGTATCACTTTTCATCAAATGGATGTTGGTCTTTAAAATGTATTGTTAATTATGGATTACTGAAATGTTAAATAATGTTTCCCATTTAAAGGATAGGAATTCAGTTACTATTAAGGTGTTTTATAGTTAACTATTTTATCTGGCAAGGTCACTACAGACCCGTTCTGACTACTCTAATACTATGGTTAATAGAAACTTCGTGGTTATTCACTATTTATACTAAATGGGAGTAACCAGTTAATAAATAAATAAGTAATTAAGTAAAGAAATAAAATTGTTTGATTGTAAAGTCATTGGTCACCATCATTTTAAGATTCATAGAAGGCTTCAGATCACAGAGTACCTCAGGGTTCTAACTATAAAAGGATGTGCTCTCATTGTCCAACAATGCCCATTTCTGGAATTGTAAATAACAGATAGTCTACTCCACATAGATGTTTAGATTCAAGTGACAGCTTATCTGTCACTTCCTGCTCTCCAAATGATTAGGTAAGGAGTGGGAGGGGAGGATATTTGATCTCCATGATGCCTCTGCCCCACTGATTCTGGGTTAGACACATTCTTGATAAGGCCTTTATGTCTCTTGAAAGAATATCAACAACCTGAAAAATGTCAGAACTTTGATCCTTCTCAGAGAGTAGCACCTGAAAGGCTTCTCTGGTAGTAAGCTAGTGAACTAGTTGGCTCTGGAATAAGTATGAAGAATGAGAAGAGCCCCTTTCAGGAAAACCCTGGAAATTGAACGTGCAGTCTCCCCTCTTTACAAATCTAATTTAACTCACATTATTTCGAGCATTCGCTTCACATAATGGAAGGTTTTTGTTAGAAGCATGAGGGTGGTGGGGAGATGCTTCAGAAAAACAACATAAATTTCTCCACTATTACTTCCACATTCCTTGTTGACTCAGATGCCTCTTCTGCAATAAATAATTTACTGTAATAAAAAATTTACTACACTAAAACTATCATTAAGGTCACTGAAAGAATAAATCTTCGTGTTTTACAGAGTATGCCTAGCTAACCAACTTTACTGCTTGGATTTTTATTTGCTGAGTGATGGGATGTGCAGGGCAGTTAGAGGAAGTAGAGATAACTGAATAAAAATTAAAACATTCTTATAGCAAGCCACCAGGATTGAACCTGACCTTTGGGAAACAAATCGAAGAGTCTCATAAAAGTTGTGCTTCAAGCGATCAGAGTTATTTTCATGGACAAGATCTCTGGTGAGATCTTTGACAGTACGTGTACTCATGACTCTCAAAGGAAAGAACAGGGCATGTTGCCTGATCGTTAGCAATTCTTCAAAAACAATATGGACACTTTCAAGTCACTCTACATCTTCAAATACTAAAAAAACTCCAAGAAAACTCTCTCTAGTCTTGTGTTTTATGTATATATATGTAATGTATTACATATATAATGTATCAGGTCTATTGGAACAGCTTTGGATAACTGTTTAATAGACCATTTTCTAATTCCATAATCTAATTGTCAAAATGAAATTTTAGATATGCTCAAATTGCCTTGTAAAACTTCCTTTTCGAGGGATGAGGTATTGCTCAAATGTTAAATGGTATTGTGTAGTTTTAAAATATATTGAGAATAATTTCAAGGAAAAAAAGGATGCCCTGTGATTATAGAGAAAAAATTATAACTCCTAAACCTATGTTATTCACATTTAGAATATCTCAAAAGGGAGAATACTATTTGAACTTGAATGATAAAATATCTTCTGGATCGTAATTTCCAATTATTTTTCCCAAGACACTGATCTTACTCAAGCTTCATTTATCATTCTTGATTTTATGGCTATACTTTCTAAATATTTATAGATTCATTTAATCAACAAATATTTATTGTGCTCCTAATATATATTTAAAGAGCTGTGCTAGTCATAAGCACAGTCATACCTGTGCTAGGTGTAAGATGGCTATGACATTCTTTATTCCTTCCATCGAGGGTCAGGTAAACATGACATCTGTACCTGTGACTCTAAAGCAGAGTGGAAAGTAAAGATCACTGAGGTTGAGGTTATAAACCAAGGGAAGCCAGAGTATTGGCAGGGTTACCCATGATGACACTGAAGTCACTGGAAATGTCGCCAGGAATTAGAGTGAAGAGAATACGAAGTTGGGTACTAAAATCTTAGGGAAGCCAGGAATTGAAAATGGCCTCACCTTCATGTGTTTAGCATTTCCCTTTTTTCACTGAAACTGTGTCCTCATGCTCAATATACAAAATTATGTATATTACTTCTTTGATACAAGGTTTTTGAGATTTCTTTATGGTGACCCAATGCAGGTGAGTAGGAAGAATGGGCCAAGGTCTTATTCAGACATACATTAGGGCTACCCTGGACTGGAGAAGCCACCTTAGATAGTATGATGTGATGCTAAAGTACAGTGGAAGGGCCAGTGCCCAAGAGAGGTTGTGATCAAAGCCCTCTGGGAACCAAAGAGCAGTGAGTGAGGCATGATGGTGTGAGCTTACGGTGAGCGTGCCCAGAAGTCTGAGGACCAGCAGGCAGGCATCATTCACTCCTGAGTGTCCTGGCCTCAGACGCCAATCAGCCTGAGAATAAGGGTAAAGGCTCCCTGGGCAAGGAGACCGGCAAGAAGAAGGGAGGGGAAACACCTTCCTGGACCTTGAGCAGAAGCAGGGAAGCGCTCTAATGGGCTGAATGATGAAATGGGATTTAGGATCAAAGTTCAAGGCACACCTCCACATCAAGCCAACACATGAGTAAGTGAAAAAGCTGCCAGGTGTGCAAAAGAAGTTTGCAGAGGAAGGCAGGGTAAGTCCAGTTGTGGAGCCTGAAGTTTATATAACAGTGAGGCCCTTTGAAAGAATGCTAAATTATAAATACAGAAAGTTAGGACTCCTCCAAGGTGTCCATGCAAATGGGGTTCTGTAGCTTCAAAGCAGTACAGGGACAGGGGCTTGAAAGGGATAATGTGAGAACTTTGTTGTTGCTCCTGAAGCAACTACAAGTCCCTAAAGCAAAGATACTTAAGTATTTACTTCCCTGTCTGAGTGGCCTGAGAATCACTGTGGCCCTTACCTTTATTTGCTATGATCATGGAACTCAGCCATGGCAACGTGGAAAAGATGGAATTGGGAGAAGTGAAGTAAGAAATATATATAGGAAACTCTTATTTACTATAGATAAAATACTGATTTTATCTATAAAATCAGTGAGATAAAAATACTGATAAAAGTGAGATAAAAATACTGATTTCCCTTGCCAAATTTCAAAAGATGATTTTGGATGTCAGAAAAATATAGTTGTATGAACATGTATGCAAATTTGAACATGACTTTAATGTATATAAAACAGAGTATATAGAAGCATGAGGGATAAAGATACCACATACCAGGATAGAGTAGTAATGTGCATAGGTTGATAATATTTTTAATTTTTTAAATGATAAAACATGTGACTGCCACATTACAGGAAGGGAAAAAAAAGGAGTAATCATTATCAGTTCAGATACATTCGTTTTAGTTTCTTTTCATTCTTCTCAGATTTTAAAAATATGTACCTTTGCTAATATAATTCCCTATGTCCTTTGAAACAGAGGATCTTCCTCAGTGTTAAGACGTATCTCTATTACTTATTCACTCACTTCGAAACTGCATCCTCCTTTCTTTGAACCTGGTCAAGCTGCATTTCATGCTTTAACCATCATTTTCATCCCTGTTGCTACCTGCTTAACAATAGCTAATGTAGCCCTCAATTTCATTAATGGAAGCGTAATGCCCAGAACACGGGTGTTAATAACACCACTCCTTCCTGGGCTGGGCAGACAACGTGTAGATCACTATGTTCATTCCCAGAAACACATTTTATAAGGGTCATTGACAAATGGAATTACATTCATTCAAAGGAGGATTATCAGGATGGTGAATGCCAAATGAGGGGCATTAAAGAAATTGAGGGTGTTTAACCTTGAGAAGAAAAGCCCTGGAATGAACTGGGAAGACATGACAGATCCCATCAATTTTCTGAAGTTTTGTCATGTGGAAGAGGCATTAGGCTTGTTCTGTGTAGCTCGACCATTAGGTGGAAGCTACTGGGAATCAAGTTGCTGCTCAATTTCAGTGAACTTTCGAACAAGGAAGCCTCCCTGAAATTTTAATAAGCTCTCTGTCGCCCGTCCCTGAGAGTGTTCAAGCAGAGGCTGGATCACCACCTGGCAGATGTGTTTAATTGGAAGGTAAGTCGAACTGGCTGGGGTTACAGACTCAAATGTCTTCAAAGCCTCAAGCAGGTATGGGATAGGAAGCAGACGAGAGTGTTAATGTGCCCCCAATGACATGCCTCAGCTGATGGCTTTCACATTATTTTTGAAGCATTCAGAATATATACATAGACACACATAGTTAGCCGACCATATTCAGCCTGTAGGTACTAGTTCATGACCTTTAAACCATGTCGTTTTTGAGATCTCTTCCAAGGTTAAGATCCGTACATTCTAGGACTATGTTCAGTACTGTGCCTTAGGGATTTTATGATATTTTTATGTTAATGATCACAAATAACTTTCCGTTTAACTTGAACCAAAACTCTATCACTTCTAAGATCTCACTGATATTCTACATTATTTAAAGGAAAACATGGACTTTTATAAGTTGGAATGTGTTTCCACTTTTTTCTCATCACCACCCCAAAACCTAAGGTGAATCAAGAATTAATAGAAGCAGTCCTCATTAATGGCACTGTATATTATTACAGATGCAAGTAAACAGGATCCTTTGAAACTGAGGATTTGAATCAGATTTTCCCATTGAATAATCTGTATGTGGGCATTCTTTTTCTTCAGTATTTTACAGCAAATACCCTACCAATAAATAACACAGAAAAAGGTGTTAAAATTAATACCTACTATTTTAATAACTTCCTTTTGTCCAGAGAGAAGAACAAAACCCTTAACTTTGCTCCAAACAGCAAAATATAAAGAAAAGTCTATTTTGACATAAATTTTATAAAATGCAGTTAAAATAAGTTTTCCATGTGTAAATAGTCAGATCATGACAACAAACTGCATGTTTTAGAGCCACAGAATGATTTTCAAGGGGAAAAGCAACCTTAAATATACAATATATTGTATCTTGTTTAATACACCACTATTTTGAGTCTCTTGATACTTGAGGAGCCTGGTTGATACATTCACATGTGAGATTTGATAAAAGTGATATTTTAATGGACAATTAACTAATACCTATAATTGATCCCTGAAGAGGAGGATGGTTCTAGAACTCAAGGGAGAGGTTTGCACTAAAACTAAATTTTGAAGTCTAGGTGCTACTTAAAGCCAAGGGATCAGAGGAGCCCACATGATAAGAGCAGGTCAAGTGAGAAGACAGTGAAGAAAACCCTGGGGTTCTGCACTCGTGATGATGTGAGGCGGGTTAAAAGGGTCTGAAGAGAAATCAGAAAGTGGAGGGGTCAGAGGGCTAAAAACAGCTCCAGGGAAAATTGTTTCATGGAGTCCAAGTTAGCCCAAGTTTCACGAAAAAAGAGGTGGCCAACAAAGCCAAACGTCACGGAGGAAAAGTGTCCAATGGCATGAAGGGCCCTTGGTGACCATGGCCAGAGAAGTTTTCATGGAAGTGAAGAGCCTGAATCCCAATGAGAGTGGGTCAAGAAGGGGCGCGTGAGGCTATAGACGTTCGTTGTGAGTTCTTCCTTACTTTGTGCTGTTACCTTATGCATATATTAGCTTTTTTTCCCCCAAAAAGATACAACATCTCTTTGAACACTTTTAGATAATGCCTTATCTTTTTCCTTCTCTGCTCAGGTAGGTTTCTCAAAGTTATACACGAGCTCATCCTGGCTTCCTCAGCTCCTGCTTACCTTTCTATTTGTTGATATCCATCCTAAGGAATATGAACACTAGGACAGATGTACAACAATGTTCAAAACAACATTATTGAGATAAAGAAATGTGGAGAAAACCCAAGATATCCCAAATAGAGGGAGAATTAAATAAATTATGGTATACTATGGAGTATGCAACTAATAAAAACAAATGCGGTAGAACCGTCTGTACTAATACAGAAGAAATTTAACACGTTGATAAAAATTTTTAAAACAAATTTCAGAATAGGGTCATATAATAATATTTTAATATGCATATATATTTATCTACCTATATATCCATCCATCTATATATTTATGCTTTAATGAGTAACAGGTACAAAAGGATAGAACCCAATTGCTAGCAATTTCTTATTAGTTGAATGTTTAGAACACACAGGTACTGTTTCCATATTTTCTATAATTTTTATTACAACAAAGAATGTTTGCATAGTTTATATAGGTTTAATTATGATGATTATTTACCCATTAATATACTCTTCCATTCCTAGCTTATGGAGAGATTTATCAAATGGATATTGTATTTTTATTCACATATCCTTTCCTAGCTTATGGAGAGATTTATCAAATGGATATTGTATTTTTATTCACATATCCTTTTTACCACTAATTCTACTCCTCAATATCATTCCTAAAGAAATATGTGCATTAGGATAGATTTTCCAAAAATGTTTACTACTATATTACTTGTAATAGTCAAAAGTAAGAGAATACCCACATAGTCACCGATAGAAAGAGGGTTGAATAAATTATGGTAGTGGACATGAAGTATGCAGCCATTAGAAAGGAGCCTTGCCAACAAGTACATGCAAAGACTTTCAACATCACTCATCACCAGGGAAATGCAAATCACAATGAGATATCACCTCATACCTGTTAGAATGGCTATTTTCAAAAAGACAAGAAATAACAAGTGTTGGCGAGCATGTGGAGAAAAGGGAACCCTTGTGCACTGTTAGTGGGGATGGAAATTGGTGCAGCCACTATAGAAAAGAGTATGGAGATTCCTCAAAAAATTAAAAAAAGAACTACCCTACGATCCAGCAATTCCACTTCTGGGTATTTATCCAAAGAAAACAAAAACTCTAACTTGAAAAGATATATTCACCATGTTCACTGCAGCATTATTTACAACAGCCAAGATATGGAAACAAGCTAAGTGTCCACTGATGGATGAATGGATAAAGAAAATGTAGTGTGCGTACATACTGTATATTATTCAGTCATAAAAAACTAAGGAAATTTTGCCATTTGCAATAACATGGATGGACCGTGAGGACATTATGCTAAGTGAAATAAATCAGACAGAGAAAGACAAATACTGTATGATCTCACTTACATGTGGAATTAAAAAAACAAAGAAATAAAGAATCAAGCTCATAGATACGGAGAACAGATTGGTGGCGGCCAGAGGCAGCGGGTGGAGGGTGGGCAAAATGAGTCAAAAGGACCAAAAGTTACAAACTTCCAGTTATAAAATAAATAAGTCAAATGGGATGTAACATACAGCATGTCCACTATAGTTAGTAATAATGTACTGCATATTTGAAAGTTGCTAAGAGAATAAATCTTAAAAGTTCTCATCGGGGGCTTCCCTGGTGGTGCAGTGGTTGACAGTCCGCCTGCCGATGCAGGGGACACGGGTTCGTGCCCCGGTCTGGGAAGATCCCACGTGC
>NW_020837959.1:30090966-30303705 GCF_003676395.1 Aethalodelphis obliquidens | reverse complement strand
AAAAAAAAAAAAAAAAAAAAAAAAAAAAAAAAAGTTCTCATCGGAAGAAAAAATAACGTAACTGTAAATGGTGATGGATGTTAACTAGACTTATTGTGGTGATCTTTTTGCAACATAAATATCAACTCATTATGTTGTACCCCTGAAACTAATGTTACATGGCAATTATCCCTTAAATTTTTTTTAAAAAAAGAGATTTGTTTGCATTTATGACTATGGTTTTGTTCTTGTAATAGACTGCTACATCCATTTGCTAATATTTTATCTTGCGTCTTTGTCTCTTATTCATAAGTGAAATTAGTCTATACAGTTTTTTGTTGCTATTATTGTTATCATTCATTTCTAGGTTTTGCTTTTAGAGTTAATCTAATCTCATCAAAAAGGTAGGCACTCAGGACTTCCCTGGTGGTCCAGCGGTTAAGACTCCACGCTCTCAATGCAGGCGGCCCAGGTTCAATCCCTTATCAGGGACCACAATAAAAAGATCCCACATGCTGCAACGAAGATCCCATGTGCAGCAACTAAGACCCAGCACAGCCAAATAAATAAATATATATATTTTTTAAAGTAGGCACTCTTTCCTCATTTTCCCATGATTCTGTATTTCATTATGCTACATAAGAATTACCTTTTCCTGGACTCCTCTGGTGGTGCAGTGGTTAAGAATCTGCCTGCCAATGCAGGGGACATGGGTTCGAGCCCTGGTCCAGGAATATTCCACATCCTGTGGAGCAACTAAGCCCGTGTGCCACAGCTACTGGGCCCGCATGCCACAACTACTAAAGCCCGCTTGCCTAGAGCCCGTGCTCTGCAACAGGAGAAGTCACCACAGTGAGAAGCCTGTGCACTGCAACGAAGAGTAGCCCCCACTTGATGCAACTAGAGAAAAGCCCACGTGCAGCAATGAAGACCCAATGCAGCCATAAATAAATAAATAAATTTATTTAAAAAAAAAAAAGAATTACCTTTTCCTTTAAAATCATGAAAGAGCTGACCTAAAGACGATATGGTCCTGAATGTTTTGCTTTTAATTGCCCAATCAACTTGTTCTGCTGTAATAAGGAAAGAAGAGAACACACCGGAGAAAGTTTAATAAGTTTTGTTTTTGGAAGAAACTTCATTTAAGTAAAAGCCTCGAGGTGAAAGGAACATTCTGAGATCAAGCTAAGAATGTGAGAGACCCTGCTTTCAGAGAGCAGAGTCGACTAGATGGACAGAGGGACAACGGGAGGTAAAGCCTCAGAAAAATAGGGAAAGAAGTGTCCTGGTGACCAGAGGAATCTTCAATTTGGGCAATGCCTGGGGACTCTGGGTAAAGGGCAGCCTGGGTGGAATTAGTTAGTCTCAGGGCTCCCAAATTTAAGACAAATCACTTTGCTTTGGTATCAGAATTACCTGAGGCAGTGTCTATGAGAATCCTGTCTTATTCAAAAGGTCAGAAAGTAGATTTCGAACAAAATCTTGTGGCTTGGAAGAATCAGTGACTGAGCCTCAAGTCCTATCCACCTTTTGGGGCCTGTCACATAGCCCACTCCTTCCAGAAGCCATCTCTAACAATTGCGTTGCTCTGGCCTTCCTCTTAGAACTAGCATCCTAGTTTAGTAATAGATAGTTGTTCAACGATAATGTTCTTTTTAAAAATATTTTACTTTGAAGTAATTTTAGAATTTTGGAAAATTTGTAAAGATAGTTCAGAAAAAGCATACAGACTTTCTCCCAGTTTCCCTAATATAATTAGGGTTACATTTATCAAAGTTAAAAATTTAACATTGGTACAAAACTAATAATTAAACCACAAACTATATTCAGATTTCACCAGTTTTTTCCATTAGTGTTCTTTCCCTGTTCCAGGATCCAATAGAGATTACCATGCTGCATTAGTCATGTCTCCTTTGTCTCCTCCAAACTGTGATAATTTCTCAGTCTTGCTTTTTATGATGTTGAGAGTCTTAAAGAGTATTGGCCAGGTATTTTATAGGATGTCCTTCAATTTGGATTTGTCCATTGCTTTTTCAGGATTAGAGTGAAAGAGCGAGAAAAATAGCACAGAGGTAAGGTGGCCTTTTGCTGTGAACTAAATGTTTTTGTCCCCTGAAAACTCATATGTAGAAGCCCAACCCCCAATATGATGATATTTCGAGGTGGGGCCTTTGGAAGGTAGTTAGGTCATGGGGGTGGAGCCCTCATAATGGGATTAGTGCCCTTATAAAAAGAGACAGGAGATACAGAAAATTTTCAGGGCAGCGAAACTATTATTTATGATACCATGGTAGACACATGTCATTATACATTTGTCCAAACCCACAGAATGTACAACATCAAGAGTGAACCCAAATGTAAACTATGGACTTTGGGTGACAATGATGTGTTAATATAGGTTCAATTGTTAACAAATGTACAACTCTTGTGGGGGATGTTGATAATGATGGTGGTTATGTTTGTGGGAGGGTAGGGGATATAAGGGAAATATCTGTACCTTCCTTTCAATTTTGCTATGAATCTAAAACTGCTCTAAAAAAATAAAGTTTTAAAGAAGAGACATGAGAGAGATAATCTCTCTTTCTCGGCCATGTGTGGACACCTCAAGAAGACCACCATCTGCAAACCAAGAAGAGGACCCTCACCAAACACCAAACCTGTTGTCACCTTGATCTTGAACCGCCCAGCCTCCAGAACTGCGAAAAATAAATGTTTGTTTTTTAAGCCACTGAGTCTATGATAATTTGTTATAGCAGCCCAAGCTAAGAAACCTTCTCATCATAAGATACCAGGAGTCCATATCAACATGACTTATTACTGGTGATGTAAACCTCGATCCCTTGGTTAAGGTGGGGTCTTCCAGCTTTCCCTACTGTAAAGTCACCATTTTCCCTGTCCATACTCTATTCTTTGGAAGCTAGTCACTAAGTCCAGCCCACATTCAAAGGGAGAGGAATTAAGCTCCACCTCCTGGAAAGGGATTGTTTACATACATTATTTGGAATTCTTCTATAAAGAGAATTGTCCCTCTCTCCTATTTATTCAATAATTTATTGATATGAGTATAGTGTCTCAGATACCTATTCTTAGGATCAGAATAATACTGTCATTATTTATTTTGTTGCTCAAAGTTATTTTAACAAGTCACCTGGATGCGTTTATTATCCACACCCCTCACCCACCTCCAGATAGTCCCAGATCTTCCACCATCAGATTGTAAACTAGTGAATCTAAGAAATGCTGTCTAGAAAACCTTTGTTTTCCTCCATAGTATCCAGCATATCATTGAATGTAGTAAATGTTTATCAAATATCTGTTGATAGATGGTAAGTAGAGAGAGAGACACAGAGACAGATGTATCTCTCTACCACTAGGTAAATCTATATAAAAATCATTTTAGTCAGATAATTTCCTGCCTTAATCTTATAGATCTCAGGGGAAAAAGTGTTGACAGAGAAATCAAGGGCAGTATAAGCACACTTAAGGAAAAAGAAAGATATTTTCAAGACAATCCTCAGAGGTAAAGAGCTGTTTATATCAGAGCTCATTTCCCATTTAACATAGGCTTTGACTTCTCTCTTCCTACTATGTCACATCTGTGTTAAGCATTCTGGCCTTTCCTACAAAACTGCCTATTTACAAAGAGCCACAGATTTTAGAAAACCAAAGCCCTAAAGACTGATTTTAAAACAACTTACAGTTAAAAGAAACAAAACAAAACACACACAACTAACGTTTACCCAACATAAAAAGGAAACACTACAAATTTTAATTACCCTAATTTTAAAAAAAAACCAACTGTTATATTGCAATAATCAATTCCAAAGCTGCATATACTAATGAGATAAACACACTACTCTGATACTCAAAAGCCCTTGACCCTAATATACTAGAGATGTGTGATTCTCTAATTAGGATTCACACCACCGTGTGCTATTACATTTATCAGCCGAGGAATGCACTTGTAAATTCCTTCCCGTGAACAAGATGCCAAGTGCTCGAAGGCCAAGTCTAAACAGTCAAGATGAAGCAGAATATCAAGTAATTAAATAACAAATTCAGACAGTGTAGACAATAATTACTGAGGCCAAAGCATTCATCCCAGGCTCTGGGACAACTAAGCAATGTAAGTAGGGCCAGCTCCATATAGAAATAACATTGAGTTAAATGCATGTGTTAAGATAAAGTTTAACAAGCTTGATTGCTATTTAATCCAATTAACAAAAACTATATAGCAACAACCGTTATATATATATATTATGATTGAATTCAGGAAATAAATTAACGGCAAGAAGGACATTCCAGAGCCTTAAATAGGTTTGCAGTAGAGTTGGAAGACTGTTCGGGGTAGGGTAGGATGGGGTGGGGGAAGCTCATCAGTAAAGAAAATCTACTTTTCTTCTTATTTTACACTGAAGTCATCAGATTTGACAAGCTGCTAGCCCAAGAAGCACTTAATTTTCTAATATTACTTCAAATAGGCTGTCTGCTCTTTTCACACCAGGTCAAAGCTATAGTGTGCATGTTATACATGGACAGCTTCTATAAATACTATTTTCCCTTTGCTCACTTCCGGAAGCATACCACCTGATCCCCAATTAACACAATGATTAATGTAAAACAAAAGCTCCTATTTCTTTGTTTCACTGTCATCCATCTGCAGTGTTTCCAGGGCCACATTCAAGGCAACATCTGACAAGTATTTCTATTGGAAATGAAGTACACACACACACACACACACACACACACACACACACACACACACACGAAACCACCACTGTGTTCTTTTCCACAAGTTTGCAGAGTTTCACCCAGCAATGGGGACATCAGAGCAGAGACCTCAGTCATGGTGGGAAGCACTGCCTCTTTGCCCCAGAAAAGCCTCAGGGATGAAGGGGGTCCTGATGACTGTTGTTTGAAATTCTAGCTTGTTACAGTGAGCAGTGGAAATAAAATGATTTGTTTGGGGAAGCTAGCAGTCGTGGCAACAACATCAGGAGTGCGTGGTGGTGTGCCAATGACCCAGCTCCTCTGCACTCCTGGAAGAGTGGGCCAGGAGGGCGCCATCTCTCGGCTGGGACCACGCCCCTCTGCCCCACTGCCGTCACTTCTGAAGACTTCAGTTTCAAAGGGTTCCTTAGGAAAAGAGAAAATCTGATTATGGCTACTATTAGGAAAATATGATGCGGCATATTTTCCTCTGAAAATGACTTGATCAAAATATATTAGGTAACATTTATTTCATTATTAATCAATGTGGGTTAGGCCAGGCTGGTTAAGATGTGTTTTGCCTACGTTTTTCCAGTGTTAAATCAAATTCAGCAGGAGCAACTGGAGGATCAGACACTATATTCCTTTTCATATTTCCAATTATTCTTTACCAAAGACCAATCTTTTTTCTACCCTGGTACTTCACTGCTATTTGTTTATTATTACTATACATGTATTATAGGTAAAGAGTTTATCTTGCAATATTTGAGATCATAATTTAAATGGAAATAAAATTTTCCCTTGGCATAAAGGTATGGATTATGGGCTACAATTATAAGTACAAACGTAAAAATGTCCAGTGCCTTATAGTTCTGAATCTGAAATTCTGAAGGTGTATGAATGACTATCTTGAAACAGACTAGATCTTTGTATTTGCCTAAGAAAGGGTAGAAAGAAATTTGATATTTCCATTTCATTACAAGATAAGGAACTTTTTTAAAAATGTAAGAAATAGGGACTTCCCTGGTGGCGCAGTGGATAAGAATCCACCTGTCGATGCAGAGGACACGGGTTCGTGCCCTGGTCCGGAAAGATCCCACATGTCGCGGAGAGACAGGTAAGTCATTTACGGTGTCTGGCCAGGACTGCCCAGATTTTATGATAGGCAGGGCCTAACAGGAACTTGGATCAGAAGGTCAGGACACAAATGTCATAGACTCCAGGCTGAACCAAATTTCTTCCTTGCTCTATGCTTCCAAAGAAATTCCTTGCTGGAGAGGAAGAGGTAAGACTAGCTTCCAGGAGGCAGAGCCAAGAGCAGGAAATCAGGTAGGTTTATCAGTGTTTCAAGCACGCAAATGGTAAACCACACAGATACAGAGATCAATCATGAAAAAATGAAAATGGTGCTCTAGAGGAAGTTTACTACCATTTGTACACTACAGTATTCCTTATATAGGTAACCCTGGTCAACCTCATAGAGGAAATAGTGATATCTCAAAAGTACACAAAGGGATCAGACAAGGTTAGACTTGGGAAAGACCCAGAAACTCCACGGAAGGATAACTGTGCACCAGCATATTATTAAAAACAAGTATGAAACATGGAGGAATTTGAATGCTGCTTTATATTTGATGCAGTATAAAAGATTTTCATTTTAAAAAATATTTGGGCACATTGAGGTAGATTTAAGTTACAGCTCTATGGTGCTCAAAGGTGCTGCTTATACTTGACATTCTAAGCCTTTACAATTAAGTCACACTTTAAAGATATAAAAATATTTTTGGCAAAAGGGTGAAGGTGGAACCAGGAGTAAAAGATTTTATCCTTGAATGACAATTAGGTGAACCGATAGAAACAACCTTAAAAAGAACGAGACAAAGACTCCCCCAAGTCCCATATCATTCAGCATATTTTCTTGAAGAGGCTATTAACGCAGGTCTAAATCAAAGTGAGGGTATGTATGATATCCCCCCAGTGTCATAATCTTGGCACGTTTTTATAAATCAGTGAGGCAACACAATCATATAAACAGTGTAAAGCCACAGTATAGAACTGTGATGTGACATGATCGGCCACCACCTCTTTAGAATCCAAGTTGATTTTCAAGGATCTCTACAGGGTCATAAAATCCACTTTTTGCTTCATGTAAGCACTGATTAGACCTCTTTCAATTTCTATCCCACCCCTTTTTTTTGGTTCTGTGCTTCCACATTGAACACATACCCCGTCTTGGCAGGATGTTCTTTGCCTTAACTCCAATCTTTTCCATGATATGAAACTCCAGGGAAGCTGTCATATCACTGACTTCCACTCAAGTATAAGAGTTCTTTAAAGTCTACTAAAAATTGCAGAACGTATGCCCCTGTGATATGCTTTATCCATTACCTTTCATTTCAAAATGGCTGAGTGAATTAGAAGTAGAATTGTGGTTCTATCTTTCAGCACTACTCTACACATTGGCAAATCTATGGTCTCCTTTAAAGGTAATTATAGCTTTTTCTAACCTGAAACTTTTAGCATAATTATCCTCCCTGCTTATCAACTTAACTACTCTCATATATACTTGCTTTATATTATTTATATTGACTTTTAGTTGTTTCAGTCTTACTACATTTTAAGAAGTCGTTTGCTTTGTGCATTCATTCAAATGTACCATTGAGTTATCTGTGTGTCAAGTATAATACCCACTTATCCTAGCCACATAGTACCTCTTTGGAAAGAGACGAGGGTTAGGGGTTACTGCTGGTAAGTAAATGACTTGAGAATGTTTTTAAATACACTTTTTGAGAACTATTGTGGCTTGAATAGTGTCCCCCCCCAACCGGTTCCCATGTTAAAGTCCCAATCCCCAGTCACTTCAAATAAAGTGATCTTATTTGAATATAGGATCTTTACAGAAGTGGTAAAATTAAAATGAGATCCTTAGGATGGCTCTAACCTGCTTGGTGTCCTCATAAAAAGGGGAAATTCGGACACAGAGGCACATATAGAGCGAAGACAATGTGAAAAGACATACAGAGGAGAAGGACATCTGTAAGCTAAGGAGGAAGGCCGGGAACAAATCTTTCCCCCCCACCCTCAGAAGGAACCAACCCTGCCGACACCTTGATTTTGGACTTCTAGACCCTAGAACCGTGAGACAACAAAATGCTGTTGTTTAAGCCACCCAGTCTGTGGCACTGTGTTACAGCAGCCTTAGCAAACTAATAGAACATACAGCTGTGGTGTATTTAAATGAGTGTCAGATAGAATAGGAGCTCTCAAGGTGATTTTCATTTCTAGACATCCAGTAATACCTGGAAACGGTTTTGTTTGCCACGACTTGGGGGGGAGGGTGCTCCTGAAATCTAGTGGGCAGAGGAAAAGGATGCTGCCGCAATGCACAGGACAGCCCTCCACAACCAAGAATTATCTGGCCAAGGATGTCATTGTGTTGAGGTTGAGAAACCCTGGCATCAAGTGTCAGAAGGCCAGGTCTGCCTTTGTCCCCTACTATGACTTGGTTAAGTCAGACATTTAAAGAATTGTGAAATTTCCAAAAGAGTGTGTAACCTTAGCTACAGGAGCCAAAGCCAGGCACCAAGCTATGTTCAGGGGACAACATGGTAAGGCTGACATTGTACTTGGTTCCAGTGGGTATTAGATGTTTCTGGAATAAACCTGGAACTGTGGTGAATGCCCCAGAAAGGTTTGTTCAACTACAGTAAATCAGCATGAAACAACAGGCCACCAAGTTAAGCAGGAATCAAATGGTGACGAAGTAAATGCCATGCACTGGTGTATTAGATATACAATTCCAGTGTCAGAAAAAGGCAGAGTGGGAATGGCCAATGAAGGCAACGGTGGCCACACTTCGAGAGTATATTCAAAAGTTGTATGGTCCGGGTGTAAAATGTTAAAGGGGCATTACATTGTAGAGAAAAGTGCCTCTACCTTGTTCCTGGAAATTACTGAACCTTAGGCAAGAAGAATGCTCAGATAGTATAGTGTTAGCCTCCAGGGAGACAAATGAGCTAGATCTGTTTTTTAAATGTTTTCTCTTGTATATTTCAAGGTTTATAACTCCCAGAGAGGTTCATGTGCATCCCTGCTTGAAGGCAGTCTCATTATGTTTGGAACAAAAAACGGAGCAATGTGTCCTGCAGGTGTGATGTTTTTTCCATTAGTCCACCAGGAGTTGCCCATTAAATGTGTGTCTTTTTACAACCAGCTGGATCACTTCCTATTACTCATAACAGGGTTATTTACAAATGAGACGCTGAAGGTATAAGTAGTCTACCACAGTCAAGGCACCTTCTGTTCTATTAAGAATATATAAAAGTAAGCAACAGAAAGGAAACACATTTCCTGCCAGTTAATGAGATGCTAGTTAAGAGCCTGAGGCAAAGCCCAGGCCCCTTAAACTAGCCAGTCATTAACTGCTAGGAAATGCCTACAGAGAGGTCACTGCTGGTGATAGGGAGAGAGCAGACCAATCTAGGGGAAACATTCACCTCTGCATGATGGGAAGCTGAAGAACTCAAGAGGACAAACATGGAATAACCCAAGGAGCCTTTCCTCTTAGTTTTCATCCAAAATCAGTTCCATCATTACTACAGCTTTTTTATGGAGGGAAGATAATGGCATCTTACATTTTCCTTCTTGCTTCATTTGCTTTTCAAAGCTTTTACTTTCTCCTCTTCAATGTAATGGCAAACTCCACATGTAAGATCTGATTACAGATCTGGACCCAAACATTAAGAGTTTTAATAAAAGAACTTACAATGAATGTCTGCTCTGTTCTCTGCTTCATTTTGGTTATAAATTACATGCAAGGCTGTTTTGTTTTAACCAAGAATCAGAATGAAACCAAACTACCACACAATATCTAGGATGGGCTAATCTTAAAGCAGTGGTAAATTTACTCCCTGGAAGTATTCACAACATGCCATTTCTACTTGATTAAAGATTTTTTAAAAATCAATTTTGGTTTGAAACAGCCTTATGCCTAGAGCTGCTTACGTGATATATTGCTCTTGGCTTTGGTTTCCAAAATGTCAGCAGATGGAGAAACTGAAAAGAACTAGAATGATCTGTAAGGGTTCAGAAAAAGAAACCAGAAGTTTTCTCCTACTGCTGCAGGTCCCAAGTTCATTCACCCCCAGCCCTGACTCACTTGTCTTACATCTGTGATACTTGGCTTCTCCTTACCCACCAATACACCAGGCTTCAAAGTTCTCCAGAAACCCCAGAAGTTATGAACTGACATCAAAAGTAGGAGGGAGCAATGCAGAGAGCTCCCTAAGATTAAACTGAAAAGAAGTAGGTGGGTTTTACATCATTTACCCTATTGGACCCCATTTCCAAATATAACATGTCTCTTTACCCAGATATCCCTGCTTTTGCTATCAACAAGAGGCATATTTTTATAATCTTTCCAGAACTCGTGCTCAGTCTTTCCAAGACTGTCACAAGCAATTAAGCATTGTGCCAAACTTGCATGAAAACTAGAGTTAGCAGTGACCACCCCTTAAGAATACAGTGTGGTAACCATTTGCTTATACTTATTCTTCCACTTGGTACAAGTCAGTCAACTGCCAAGGAACCTAGTAAGTGAAATGTTCTCCATCTTTGTCACATATGTATTTTCAAGCATGTGGACCCCACCAACATGGGTAATGTTTGACTTATTTTTGTGAGATAATTGCTCATGTAAAGTATTTAACAGAGAGCAAAAAGCATGTGACTTTGTCAGAACAGTCCTTCTTAATTCAATATGGAATACGTCTTATTGCTATGAAAAGCTCACTGTTTTATAGAGAGAGATTCAGGGGAAATGCATTAGAGATGTCGCTCTCATTGGAGGCTCTTCCAGGTGGAGGGATTTCATTAAGGACCCTCACTCTGGTCCTAAACTTTTGGCAGGGTAGAAGGTAGGGATGGCAGTCCTCACTCTGCTTAATAAAGTGGCAATTACAATATATAAATGTATCAATATAACGTTGTACAACTTAAATTTACAAATTGTAACATATCAAATTTACCAAATTAAAAAAAATTTTTTTAAAGAAAAGGATAAAGCTAAAGAGAAAAAAATAAAAAGAGATGAAAGGGGAAGCAGAAGAGCTATGTTTTACTTAAAATCTTCCTATGGGAGGATTTAAAAGATAGTTCACCCTCCTCCATCATCTCATCAAATTTCACATTGTTACCATGTTCAAACATCTTCATTTTTCTAGTTTTCTGGCAATGCAAAGGCAGTTATTGCTATAAACGGTCATTGACTGTTTTAATATATATTATGTGAGTACGGCTTTGGACCTTGGATACAAATATTTCAAGTAACAGTTTTATGACACTTTGCCATCAGTGCCTCATTGTTAGTTAACCACTCAAGGACAGGGGGTTTTAAGTGACCAGTTTATGATTGAAGGAAAGCTCACCCAAATTGGGAAGAATTGGGTTTCCCCAAGTTGCTATAGTTTTCTTGGCATTCTGATTAATACTGTAAAGTAATGCAAACCTAGTCTAGTTCAAATTCTCCAACAAGTTAAACGAGGAATGTTATTCTTCTTGTTTCTGTTCTAAGTTATCATACTGGAAAAGAATATAGTTGTTTCATGCTATTCCATCAAGAAGTACATATTCAAAACATAAGCATACCATTAGCAATTAATTAGCACTCTGTATTTACATGATATTTTAAAGTCATTACTTAAAATTTTAGTGCCTGTTTATGTTTGCAATTGGAAAATATTAGACCTTCCGTTTTGCAGGTAGAAAAAACATACTTTTATATGGTAAGTGATTATAAAAAAAAAATCAAGTTCTTTAGTCCTAGAAAAAAGATTCTCCTTCAACTGCCATTTCCTAATTCTACCCTCATTTAACTCAGTTTCCATAGAAGGACTGTTCTTCATCCGACCATTTGTCTCTACTCCTTTTACAAAATGAGTTGGGTTTGGAAACAGACATATATTTTACATGTATAATGAAGGTAACCTTTTTCAATCTAAAAATCAAATCTCTGGGACAGCCTGACATGAATCTATCAATCAATATAACTGAGCCCGCACTATTACAATTAGTTCATTTCTTGTCATTACACATGTCAGTAAATACTTTCCCTTCTGATTGCTACTTGTTCTTGTTATTTACTAAGGCATGTAGAGCTTTGTCTCATGTCATTCTAAGACTTTTTGTGCAACGACTTTAGAAAATAACTCTAAAACTTTTCTCAGTTTGCTGAGAAAGAAACCATAGCCTCAGTCCCCTAAAACATCGACCCAATTTCTCTCAAGGTATCCATATTAAAAATATTTTACTGAGTTATAAGACCTTTCATAATCATGAATAGTTATCCCCATATCACAAGAATGTACAAAGGTCAAAAGAATGTTTCTCTTGTGTTTTGATGAAAAAGAATCCATAGTTAATTTGTCATGGCATGCCCTCTGCATGCCTTTCTGTAAATGATGGCCTGGCCACAAAATGAAGCTAGATTCTTGTGAAATCTAGTGACTTGATTTGCACTCATACAAAATAGCAAGACTGAAGACAGTGGCTTAAAAATTATATGTGGGGACAGGGAGAAGAATAACCTATAGAAAATCTTACTACTAGATGTGTACAATGCTTTAAGAAACAGCTACGAAACAGTAAGTGCAGTATGATTCTCATTTTAATATGTTTCTACATGTAAATAGATATTACAAATATATCTATGTGAATAGCTGTTGACACACATGTATGTGCATAGCTTCATATCTAGGAGTTTATTCACAAAAATCACCATAGAGTTTCTCTCCATGTGGTCAGATTTATGGGCCTTTTAAGTTTCCTTCTTTACATTTTTCTTTAGACTTTAATTTTTCTATAATGATAGGTATTAACTATATAATCAGGAAGAATATCTTAAAAATAGAGAAATAGATGTATGATCAATCATAAAATTCTAAGATTAGAAGGGCTGTGTCTTTAAATTGATAGGTATTAACTATATAATCAGGAAGAATATCTTAAAAAATAGAGAAACAGATGTATGATCAATCATAATATTCTAAGATTAGAAGGGCTGTGTCTTTAAATTGATAGGTATTAACTATATAATCAGGAAGAATATCTTAAAAAAATAGAGAAATAGACATATGATCAATCATAAAATTCTAAGATTAGAAGGGCTGTATCTTTAAATTCTTTGGAAGGAAATGCTAAGTTAAAAACTTACTAGAAGAGTATTATTACACCTTCAAGATTCTGAAAACAATTTACTGACCAGGTAAATGAGTAACTCCCATTTCCTACTGAAAGTGAATAAGGTACTAAAGATATATAATCATTAAGGACAGAACAAAGAAAAGGAAGAGATTTTTTAGACCTAGAGGGTGGTAATATTTTCAGCATCTCTTCTTCTCTTTTGATTGTATTGCATCTAATCGCAGGGCTCAGTTTGCTTGGGCTCAGTTAAGTGGATTCATAATTACATCATTTAGTATTAACGAAACTAAAGGACGATAACTCACACAATACGGACAGATGTCTTTAAAAGATTCTTGCAAAGAAACTACAGATTGCAGCTAATATTACTCATCCAAGCTCAAGCAAGTATTTAAATGGTAGAGATGACATCTCACACTCCTTATACAAGATCGTGATTATACCTTAGAAGAAATTACCATCTGATAATTCAAAAATGATCAAGAAGAGTACTTGGAATATGTATGTGTATATATATGTATGTGTGTGTATATATATATATTTGATAATAAATTAATCTCAATATAAGTGCATTCTGTGCCTTAAGATATTAGTGATCATATGAAGCTGTCACCTTAGCAACATACAACAAATGAACAACCAAGACATAAACATCCTTTAAAATCGTCATGTTCTAAGTCATGTCATATGCAGTGCAGCATTTGATCAAATTTCTCTATTAAACCTTATGGCAAGTGTTTGGCAGTCTCTTAAGGTTTTCACTGTGAAGACCAAGTGTCATGTTCCAATGAGGAAACTCTCCTTCTTGCAGTAGTAAAAATGGACCGCAATGATGCACTGAAAACAACAGAAACAATCGAAAGCCTTTTTTTTTTTCAGCAAATATTGCTGAGAGAGAGAAAATATTGCCAAAGACTGGAGGAAACAAGTCACAAATCACACACTGTGGGAGACTTGTTCTTCTGGATGAAACTATGGATTATGACAAGTCTCAGCTTATGATATTTGCTATGTGCTGTTTCAGTAATGAAATGTACAATGAACTCCTTTTTTGTGAGCCACTAAAGATAGTTGCCTGTGACTGGAACAGAGAAGGGAATCTGCATTAAGAACTCAGAGACAGCCTCGTGTAATTCATTCATTGCATCATTTACAGGCAAGCTATTACAGCAAAGGACTGAAGAAAATAAAATGAATAAACTGCTACAAGATGTCAATTAGGGCTCCTGTTGCATAACTCCAATCACCTGTATAAAATACGAATAGTAAACCTTGAAACTGGGCAATAGCGGGGCCCTTGCTTTAGGCTGTGGCCCCAGCTTTGTATCACCAAAGGAGAGTTTTTAAAATATGGAGGAATAATTATAATATTTAATGGCATGGGGAGTGAATACGTATAAATCTTTTGGAGCATCCAGAGACTCACTGGCTATCTCACAGCAAAGCACTTCAAAGAGCTGTCATTTACATTACAAAAGACAAGTGTGTCAACTTTGCCGACCTTTAAATCTGACGAAAAATAGTCATAACTAATGTTATCCTAAAAATGCAACCCTGAAAAAAATTAGCATACCTAATTTGTAATTTTAAAATGAGGATGATATTTTTAACATCACAAAATACCTGTTTTTTAAGGAAATTCATGCTGTGAAAAGAGAATTTTAAATTGATGTTTAGAAATATTTCCAACTTTAGGGGATCTTTGTCATTGAACATAATATAAATAAGTCAATTAAAAACTTTCATATTTGTACAACTGAAAAAACTTGAAAATGGGCCTTTCTAATCTGTTTTAAGAACATTCAAATAAAGATTTTCAATAGACCATGAATTTACTAGTTAATACTATTAAAATGTAGTATCTATTGTGTTCAACATTAGGCAAAATTTATAGTTAATCACCCTATTTTCAACAAATGCTTTGGAAAATTGGGGGTGAGATTGAAAAATGTTTTATTGTTTGCTAAACAGACCCATTTAGATCTATGTATATTTGTGAAATAATTTTTTCAGCTGTAATTGCCTTAAAATCTAGTATCAAAATAAGCATCACCTAGAACCAGGCCTTAAGTTACTATATCATAAAGTGCAAAACAGAGATTTTTTTTTTAAGTCATGTTCAGTTATACTGTTTCAGTTTGGGCTAATTTTTGTGACTAGCACAGTAGTATTTAATAGTATTAAAGGAAAAAAAACTTTTAATTAATATTTATTTCAGCGTTTTTAAATCTTTTGAAATTTCTATTTCATGTATGTTTTATACTTTTAATAATATTAGTTCAATAGTATAAGTAACTAATGTATAAATATATATGTATATATTTATTGAGAGTTTGGTATAAAAATTTACCTGATAAGATATGTAATTTTAAAAATGTAATTCCCTGGCCTACAGGATAGAGGTATGTAAAACAAGTTTTAAGCACTTGAAATGCAGTAAGAGAACATTTAAAGGAAAGTTCTATTTCATATCATAACTAAGCACATCTAAATCAATGTATTTATGTGAATTAGATCACAAGGTAAGGAGATATTTTCCCAGGCAAAATATTGTTCCCTATTTGTGTTGTGCCTGTTTGATGCGAATTGTTTTTACTGCCGTCAAGGTTCCTAGGGCCTAACTGTTCTCGCAGTACAGCCAGAGCATCAGGAACGCAGGGCAGATTTCAGAAAGAGATCATTTCCCAAAACGAGACAGTGATCTCCAGAGAGAACAAGACCTTTATTTTCTCAAGCCTGTGACAGTTCATGCTTCTGTTTAAATACCAACACTCTATAAAAATCACAGTCATTTATCTTACAATTCAAGAACTCTCCACAGTTGCCACATAGCAGTTCTATTACAGAAAAAAAATGGAAAGTAAATTTCTTTACTATCCCCAAATCAGATAATGGAACTCACATCTTTCTCCTTGTCTTAGTTATTTATCTGGGACTTCCTGGTAAATATTCTGTACTTCATGTGAACATGGTATCAGGTACACAAAGCGATCATTTAACTTGGGAATGGGGAGGTTATCTGTTTTCCATTTGTTTTGCCAACAGCTATAAATACATTTTAAAGTCATAGTTAACTGTCAGTAAGATCTATCACATCAGTTTCAAAGGATTAAGATCTCATTATATATGTGTGTGTGTGTGTGTGTGTGTGTGTGTGTATATATATATATATATACTTAAATGGACAATATAATAATGCTTATTCCCTTTGTAAGGATAGACTTTTTGGAAAATTAGTAGGGAAAAGACCCTTTTCTGATAGTAAATAGCATACACACTCATTGTAAAACAAATTTAAATATGCAAGAGTAAAAGAATAAAATGTGAAACAATGTGAATTATCAGATGAAATGGGTGGAAGAGTACAATAGCCACTTGGGAAAACAGTTTGGCATTTTCTAGTAAAACTGGAAATACGTATCCCTGTGACCTAACAACTCCAGTTCTAGGTATATGTCCCAGAGTAACCCTTACACACTGAGCACCAGGAGATAAATAAAAGAATCTTCTTAGAAGTATTATTCATAATAGCTCTAAATTGACAACAAACAAGATGCCCACTGAAAGTAGAAAATATTTTTGAAAGCTCACACATGAAATGATCTACAGCAAAGAAAACAAATGAACTACAGTTACATGCTACCTGGAATAGTGAACAGAAATGTAAATAAATGAACAATAGCTACACACTATGTGGAATACTGTATAGAAATATAAGTAAATGAACTACTGCTACATGCTACAGGAAATTATTGTACAGAAATGGAAATAAATGAAAGCTGCATGCTAGGTGGAATACTATACAGCAAAACTTCCAGCTGAATACTATATTTATGTGGAATGTTGGATATGTTCACATGGATCAATCTCACAAACAATGTTGAGGAAAAGGTGTGAGTCACAGAATTTATGAAGTTCAAAACAAAAGAACAAAACTAAACTATAATTTAAAGATAAATACATAGGGTCTAAAGCTATGAAACAAGGGAATGGTTACTTTGAATCAGTATAATAGTTATCTCTTGTCTTAGTCAGTTTGGGATGATATAGCAAAAATACCATAGACTGGTGGCTTAAACAACAAACATTTTTTTCTCACAGCTCTGGAAGCTAAAAAGTCTAAGATCAAGGTGCTAAAAGACCTCATTTCTGGTGAGAGCCTGCTTCCTGGCTTGTAGACAACTACCTTCTCCCTGTATCTTTACATGGCCAAGAGAGAAACCATTTATGTGTCCCTTCTTATAAGGGCACTAATCTCATTCTTAAGGGTTCCACCCCTCATGATCTAATTACTTCTCAAAGTCTCCACCTCCTAATACCATCACACTGGGTATTAGGCTTTAACATATGACTTTTGAAGAGACACAAACATTCAGTCCATAGCATCTCTAGACAGAAGGGCACATAAGGGTGGTTTTTAACTCAAAAACAAGGTATTGATAGAGTTATGCTTGATATCATAGCATTTACCTCTATATTTATTATTACAACATCTACTCAAAACAGACATAAATGAGAAAGGATACAACATTTTCTATGTCTTGATAACACCATTTGAAAGACACTTAGAAGACTAAGGTTGTACCAGTTAAGGACTGTAATCACCTGTAAGTGACAGAAAATATGACTAATAATGGCTCATCCTACACAACAAGAAATCTTGGCTTAGCAGTCAGGGCTGGTACAGTGGCTCCATGACGTCATCAAGGAGCAGGCTCCTTGTTTTTTCCTGTCCCCCTGTCTTCTGTATCACTTTTGTCTTCATGATAGCATCATGGCTGTTAAATCACCAGGCCTCATGTCCACAGTCTAGGCAATCAGAAAGATGAAAAAGGAACACAGCAGCTGAATCTGTTTCAACTGATGCCTGGCATTACAGAAGCTGCCTCGCTATCAGGAAGACACAAGTCAAGCAATGAACACAGTAGAGGAAGAAAGGATGAGATGAAATATCTGCACCCTCCTCTTTTGGAGGACTTGTTTAGAAAGGGGTATGAAGGGAAACTTCCTATGGAAATAAAGTATCTTGGTTTTTTATGACTGTTAGGACAAATACAGAAATAATTATTTGGATGTAAGGAAATTATGACCAATAATAATTGTTTTCTGCTCTCACTTTAATTTCCAGTTTTGTTTCTTCATGTAGCCAGTGAACTTTTATCCCCTTAAAACCACTGAGAGGGTTGCAAGTCACAGAAAGAGTAGGTAAAGTCGGAGTTTCTTTTGGAATGATCTCTCTGTCTCTCTTACTCTCTCTCCCCTTTTTAAAGCATTCCTATGCCTTCTGGTTCCAGAAACAAGCAGAAGAGGAGGAATTCAGAAAATTCAGTTCGGGTGAATATAATTGGCAAAGAGGAAATGTGGAAATCTGAGTCTCTGATTGTAATACCATCAGAACCTAATTCTTTTTCTCAACAAACCCAATCCAGTTTATACAACATGATTAATACCCTATGAACACAGATATTTCATTTATAATGGTCTTCTAGACCAGGGGTCCCCAACCCCCAGGGATTGGGAACCGTTAGGAACTGTGCCTCACAGCAGGAAGTGAGCGGCAGGCAGTGAGCGAAGTTTCATCTGCCGCTCCCCATTGCTCCCCATTGCTTGCATTACCGCCTGAACCAGCCCCACACAACACCTGTCCGTGGAAAAACCGTCTTCCAAGAAACCAGTCCCTGGTACCAAAAAGGCTGGGGACCACTGTTCTAGACCTCTCCTGAACCTTACTTTATAAAATAGTGATCTTCAGATGCACCAATTCCTTCCTGAAGGAACATGTATTTTAATTTCCACACTTATCACATCTTCTTTTCCAGGATACAAAATACATACACTGAAAATGTACAGAACCCTTGAAATATCTGCAGTGCATACTTTAGAGTTATCTGGGTTCTTCCTCATTTCAAAAAAAAATTTTTTTTTAAAGATGTTGGGGGTAGGAGTTTATTAATTAATTAATTAATTTTTGCTGTGTTGGGTCTTCACTTCTGTGTGAGGGCTATCTCTAGTTGTGGCAAGCGGGGGCCACTCTTCATCGAGGTGCGCGGGCCTCTCACTATCATGGCCTCTCTTGTTGCAGAGCACAAGCTCCAAACGCGCAGGCTCAGTAGTTGTGGCTCACAGGCCCAGTTGCTCCGCGGCATGTGGGATCCTCCCAGACCAGGGCTCGAACCTGTGTCCCCTACATTAGCAGGCAGATTCTCAACCACTGCGTCACCAGGGAAGCCCAAAAAATACTTTTTAAAATATTTATTTATTTATTTGATTGTGTTGGGTCTTAGTTCCAGCAGGTGGGCTCCTAAGTTGCAGCTCACCAGCTTCTTAGTTGCAGTATGCATGTGGGGTCTAGTTCCCAGACCAGGGATTGAACCCTGGTCCCCTGCACTGGGAGCGCAGAGTCTTAACCGCTGCGCCACCAGGGAAGTTCCCATAACGATTTAATGGCATTATAACATCGTAAGGCAAACAAGGGCTGTGGAGACCAACCCAGTTTTAAGTTCTAAAGCCAATATTTACCAATTATATAAATTTCTGAAGCTCTTCCTCATCTGCTAAATCAGGACAATAAAACCTATTTCATAGGGTGATTATGAGGATTACATGAAAAGAACATGTCTCATGCTTCTCAAAATTCCTCAGAGTACTTTGCTCTGAGCCAGAAAAAATCATGGTGCAGCCTCCTGGAACATAAATTTTATTCTAAGATTGAGGAGTAAGGGGAGTTAAAATAACGTGATTCTTAAATAACGCAAAACAGTGTTTAGATATTAAAACAAGCACATATCATAGAGTTCAAAATTCACATGAACATCTAAGTTAAACAGAAAACTTCAAAGAAATTTGATTTTCAGCCAGCTGCTACAAATTTCATGCTGCTCTTCCATTAGATATACTTTGGTGATGATTTTTAGAAGCAATGTATGCACACCTTGTGCTTTGTCAAGCACTTAATAGATGCTCCACAGCAGTAAAGATAAGATTTCCTCATCTGGGTAAAATTCCTTTTTTAGTGGAAATTCCTCATTAGTTAGCATTGCACATGACACCAACTGTAGTAAATCCACAGGGATGAGCAAATAAATGATAACACAACAGCGAATGAAGCAAACACATATGTGACAGGATCAATAACCCCTTGAACCTGGCAGACTAGGAAAGAAAGGTCATTTGGGGGAATTAAGGAGTTTTTGGAGAATTGATATCCTGAGGCAAAGCCAGGGGCTATTTGTCCCATGCAGTCATTAGCTTTCTGAAATAGCTGCCCATAACTTACGAAAATGATGTACATACACGTTGGTGATAGCAGACACATAGAGATCCTTGCTAATAAATTTCTGACAGGGCAGTTTGGTGCTTAAGGAGTAGGAGAATTGCACACCCTTCTCTTTTCCTTCTTTGCATCATCTTCACCTTTAGAGCAAATAACCTAGATGAGTCTTGCAGTTTTGGAAGTAGCTGTAGAAATCATAATGCTTTCAAATTGAGGATTGGAATTCATTAGAAGGTAATAAAATAAGCAGTTGGGTCAACTCATAATGCTTTATTAAATAGAATAAAGCATTTTAATGAAATAGAATAAAATAGGAAAATACAACAGAGCTTTGTATTTTGTAAGAGTAAATATTGTTTCTAGAAACTTTTGTTCTAATTATCTATGAACTGGTTCTCTAGTGTGTACCAGGCTGGTTCCTAAGTAAAATGAATTTTGTATTGTGGGTTGCAGACAGAAAAGCTTGAGGGACTCCCCTGGTGGTGCAGTGGTTAAGAATCCCCCTGACACGGGTTCAATCTCTGGTCCAGGAAGATCCCACATGCCGCGGAGCAACTAAGTCCACGATCCACAGCTACTGAGCCTGCCCTCTAGAGCCAGTGAGCCACAACTATTGAAGCCCACGCACCCTACAGCCCACGCGCCGCAACTACTGAAGCCCGCGTGCCTAGAGCCTGTGCTCCACAACAATAGAAGCCTGCGCATCGCAATGAAGGGTAGCCCCCACTCACCACAACAAAGACCCATCGCAGCTAAAAAAAAAAAAGCTTGAAAGCCCTTGATGGAACTTTCCCTTTGATTTTACAGACAATGAAACTAAAACACAAAGCGTTTACAGGCTTTGTACAAGCAGATCATGAATTTTTGTTAATGTTAGGCCTCAAAATAGCACTCAGGTCTCCGGATTCATTCCAAGTTGATTTTTCTGTTTCGGCCAAATTTTTCTGCCTTGTCAAGTGATCAAAAGCCTTGAAAATCTATTTTTTTCTGTAAGAAATATCCTGATGATATCTTAAAGAAGCACCTCAAATTTAAGTCAAAGTACCTACATTCGTAAAAATATAAGGGAATATGTTTATTCCCAACATCTTTGTCCCTTTCCCTAAAGAAGTTGTGGTAGGCAGTCTCTGAAATGGGCCCCAGTGATCCCTACCTCCTGGTATTCATGCTCTTGTGTAACCCCCTCCACTTGATGGTGGGCTGAACCAAGTGACTCCCTTCTAATAAATAGAATGGGACAAAAGTGATGAGATATTACTTCCAAAATTAGATTCAAAGAGACTGTGCTCATCTTGCTTGCTCTTTCTTTCACTCACTCAGATGAAGCCAGCTGCCATCTTGGAAGGTGCCCTGTGGAGAAGCCCATGTGGGAAGGAACAGAGGGAACCTCTAGCAACAACCAATCCAACAACTGGTGAGGACCCGAATCCTGCTAACAACCACCTGAGTGAGCTTGGAAGCATCCTGCATCATGAAGCCTGAGAGGAAATGGCAACCCCCGCCTATGCCTGGATTACACTCTTGAGAGATGCCCTGAGCTTGAGGAGTAAGCTGCCTATGAATTCTGCACCAACAGAGGCCGTAGATAACAAACATTTGTAGTTTTAAACTGCTAAGTTATGGGGTAACTTGTTATTCAGCAATAAATAACTAATACACCATTTCCCCCCATGGGTATATAAAAAATATAGGAAAAGACCATGATGATCTTTTCCCCACCAATAAAAGGAATGGTTACACTTGTTCTTAACACAAATAACCTCAAGGGGGTAGCAAGACGGAAAATGGAAAAAAGTGAGATTTCGGTATAGGAGACTGAAATGTGAATATAGGGCTGACAAGAATAAATTATACAAGGCAATGAGATGTTATTTTCAATTTTTAAAAAAAATATATAGGTAAGCGTTGACAATGATATGGAGATATTGGAAAACCTCATACACTGCTGATGAGAACATAAAATGGTACAGCCACTGTGGAAAAGAGTTTAGAGGTTCCTCAAAAAGTTAAACATAGAATTTTCATTTGATCCCAGCAGTTCCACTCCTGAGTGTACACCCAAGAGAATTAAAAACACATGTCCACACAAATATTTATACAGGAATGTTCACAGCAGCATTAGTCATAACAGTCAAAAAGTAGAAACAACCCAAGTGCCTATCAATGGATGAAGGGATAAATAAAATGGGTCATATCCATAGGATTATTATTCAGCCATAAAAAAGAATGAAGTGTTGGTTTATGCTGCAGCATGGGTGAACCTTGAAAACACTACACTAGGTGAAAGATGCCAACACAGAAGTCTACACATCATATGATTCAATGTATATGAAATAACCCAAATAGACAAATCCTTAGAGACAAAGTAGACTACTGGTTGTTAAGGCTGGAGGAGATGGGGACTACGGCATAACCACTTAGCAGGTATGGGGTTTCTTTGGGAGATGATGAAAATACTCTGGAATTAGTGGTGATGGTTACACAACACCGTGAATATACTGAAAATGCCAAATTGCACACTTTAAAACAGTTAAAATTGTGAATTTGATTGTTACCGAATGAGGTCCATCTAGCTGCTTTCCGCTCAAAAATCAATACTTGAGAGAGAGAGACAAATGTTGGTAGAAAGGAAAGTTGCTTTTAATCAGAATGTTGGCAATCTGGGGAGATGGTGCACTCAGTGTCTTCCCAAAAACCATCTCTGAAGATTCTGCTCAGCCATGAAAGCTGTTACAGGGAAGAAGACTTAATCTCAGTTAATTGTTGAGATAGGGAGGGGGTCAGAGCTGTCACCATGCCCCACGGTGTGCAGGCTTGGCGACTTCTGATGATTCTCTTTTAGATGCTACCTCGTTCACACAGTTTGCTCGAGAGATTGCTGAAGGGGAAGCTAAGAAAGAGATCTGGTCATCTGTTCATTACCTATTCTTCATTTCTACTTCTTTGATCTACGGAAAAGATCAACAAGTTAGGCAAGGTATTGTGTGATCAAAAGATTTGAAACGTGTGCTAGGGCTGGCGATGAGTAGAGCATGGGGGTGCTTGGTTTAAGGTTAGTGACAAGACAGAGAGGCCTCCTGCAGAGAGTTCTTTTCTGCCAAAAGCTGCTTAAATGATGTTATGTAAGTTTTATCTCAATTTTTTTCAAAAAGGCAGTCAGAGATGAGGGAATGACATAAGAGATAAGGGAATGAAACAAAACGGAAAGAAAGGACTCTATTATTTGTCCTCCAAAGGAGCTGCCCTGTTGGCTTGGAGCAGTCACTAGTCTAGTAAGTGAGGAACAGCAGTGCCATACTAACTGATTTTATGGGGATTAACCCATCTGATTTGTCACACTACCACAACAGTAACTGCTTCAAAATAGTAATATATTTTTTAATACCACCTCATTAAAGAGCTAGCCCACTTCTTCCCAAAATCATCAGAACATTTTTTCAACTTCAGAGTACATTAAGGCCAGAGACTTATTTTCTTATATTTCTTTCCATGTAGAATTTTATAGGGGTCATTTTATTCTCTTCAAATTGTTCCCTAGTGGGATTCTGTATATAACCTACTAGATAAGAAATTCTTTTAAGTGCTCAAGGAAAAATTAAAAGTCTGTCATGATATCAGAAAAGGAGAAAAGAACATTCCTTGAGTGGGATCATTTAATCAGAACCCTAGATATAAGAAAATGTGTGTGTGATGTGGACCATTTTGATATTTTTCAGGAAGGAGTTCTCTGATGCTAAAAAGGAATGTATTAAGTCCACAAATGTTAATATGAAAGTCTGTAGATTGGAAACTCTCCCATGTGTTGTTCTAGATTCCTTCTCTCTCAAACCCCGTATCTGAACTCTGAAACTGTTTCTCTTGTTATAATGGCAATTTTTCTCTCTAATTTCTCAATCTAAACACTCACCATTTCCTACCTAGATTTTTAAAAAATAATTCTTCGCCTGGCTCTGGACCTCAGGTCTGGCCACTAGGGTCATCTTGCTCTAATCCTTACTCTCAGGGGCAATTTTTCTAAAACATAAGTATGACAGGTCGTTTCAAATATCCTTTTTCACTACAAGCAGTGATCTCTTGCTGGGTCAATAAAACAATTTAGTGAATCTCAAACTAGATTTTTCAATGAAGTATAGAAAAGACTAGAAGATAGAAAAGGAGAGGAAAGGGAATAAAGGAAGAGGAAAAAATGAAAGACAATACTAGCGGGGAAGACTTGTTTCGGGAAACTTTTAATTACAATTAAAGAGCTGTTTAATTACACTTTGTTTAGAATTTCTTACTGTCAGGGTCAAAAGCTTGATATCTACTGAACAAGGTAAAAGCAAGTTGTAGCCTAATTTACAAAACCTGTTTCTCCTGGCTTTTGGCCTGCCTTACCAGCCCTTTCTTTTGCCCCTCCAGTCAGTTTTTTTTTCACCCCTGGGCTTTTGATACTCCAAGAAAATCTCCCCACCTTACCTGGCAAATGTTTGCTTATCCTTCAAGAGGCAATTCAAATGTCTTCTCCACAGAGAGTTGCTCAACTCCCAGGCAGGAAGCAACACTACCTGTTCCAGGCTGCGGTCAACTCTATTCGAAGATCTTTTATCACACTGTAATCATTTGCTGATATGCTTGCTTTTCTAAGGCTTCAAAAGGCAGAATTCTGAGCAAGCACACTGTCTGACTTACACTAAGTATTCAATAAATGAATATAAAATGTATGAATAAATAGAGGTTAAATACTCTTCATGTGTTTACATACCATTATACTGCCTCTTGATTAAATTATTCCTGCAGAACTTTTGCCACTTATGGTATAAGAATTAACAATTGCTTGGAAGCATTATTACCCATCACTAATTATACGAGTTGAGGCTGCTTTCCACCCGTATGGCTTACTCCAGAGTTTAGCATCAGTGTGGAAACATTCAGCACTGGTTCTGCATCCAAACTCCCACGTTCAAAGCCCAGTTAAACAACTTCCTAGCTGTGACTTTGGGGCAAATTACACAGCCAGCTCTTTGCTTCAGTCACCTCATCTGAGGATAATAATAGTAAGGTTTAAATTATTTAATACCTCCAAAGACCACAGAGCTGTCCCCAGCACATAGTAAGAGGTCAATAAATATTAGCTATAGTTATTGCCCAAGTAAGAAGCAGAAGATCAATGCCTATAATTCAGAGCTTCTGTGCTAATGACTTTCAATTTGAAAAGCACTATTTAGTTTATCTGAAAGCCCTATTTGTTCTTTCCGTCCTCGGCTCCTTGATATGTATGGTAGACTATTCTACAATACTCATGTGGGCCTCTTGTTTTATCTCTTGGATTCAGCTACTCCGGCTGTTAACTACTTGCTTCTTTGAGTTGCCCCCCGGGGTTGTATATCATAAAGTCTACATTTAAAGTCAAACCAGGTTAAACATAGTTCTCAAAGATCAAGAAAAACAATCTAGCCTTTTCATGTGATGAGGAGCAGACCCGAAGTGGTTTTTGTTGTTGTTTTTTTTGGTAAAAATGTTACCTTTTTGTTCTAGGACTGGTAGCATGTTGATTGCCAGACTGTCATATTTAGTCATTTGCAGGTGCTAGTCATGTTCTCTTCTGTAAGCTGGGTGTTGATATAGGTGTGTTATGCGTGTGAGAATTCATTACTCTGAGCCCTTATAATTTTTATCCTTCAATAAAAATTTATTTGAGAAAAAAGCAAACTTATTTACCCAAACTGATGAATGCCCTAGTAATGTTTGTTTTCTATGTCAGAGATCTGCCTGTGCTGCAGTATTTCCAGTGAGAGAGTGCTTACCTCCTTCCTCTCCCCTAGAACTCTCTCCCTTGGTTAGCCAACCACACAATACTATCCACTCAATTCCCCAAGCCAAAACCACAGAGTAAAAATTGATTCTCCACCTCCTTTATCACCATGAATACACAATCAATCATCAAGTCTCATTAATTCCCCTTCTAAGATCTCTCTCAATGCCCATAAAATGCCTTGTCAGTCCCAAGGTCAGTACCCTAACCCTGGTTCTCAGCATTTTTCACTTGGACTATTGCAGATGCCTATTGACTTAATCCCTGGCTCATGGCTGTCTCCCAGCATCCTCCACAATGCCAGCAGTGTCCTTTCTATGAATCATACCTGGTTATGCAGTTTATATGCTTAAATGCAACTGATGTTTTTCCATTACCTACAAAATGAAGTGTAAAGTTTTGATAGGGTATAGTTTTCAAGTCTTCCCCAAAATGACTCCATCCTCCATTTCCAAGGTCATCTGAGGCCATCCCCCACTCATCCACGTAGGTTCCTGTTACCTGCACATTCTTCACCATTTCCCAATACTCCAACGGAAGTTCACACTTCTGTGCAATCATTTCTTCACTTCTTTACTCAGCAAAATCCTGTTCATCTTCAAGGCTCAGTTCAAATGTCATCCCTTCTGAGGCTTTCCCGTCCCTGACTTCCCTGCATTTCCACAGACAGCATAATAACCTTCTGAGTATTTTCACTTTTCTAACACTCCTTTCACACTTTTAGCGTAGCATTACCATGCAGTATTATAGGTAGTTGTTTACATATTCATTTATGCAAAAAAGTGTTTTAAGCATCCGTTATGTGCCAGGGTCTCTGCTGATTCCCTGGAACTCAATTATCAACAGGTAGTGTCCTATTTTGCCTTCTAGACTAAGCTGCTTGAAGTTAGAGAACATATCTTATTTATCTTTGCATCCTCAGGTTAGATTAGAGTCTAATGTATAATTACTAAATTTTCAACTGAATGTAAGCTCTCCCAAGAATAGAAACTTGTACCACTGGTACCTAGAACAGAATCTGGCACATGGTAGTTTTATAATTAATGCAAGCATTAATAAAGATTGAACTCAACCAATTTATCAATTTGGTTTTCCGTCCCAGTGTCAGTGCCCTAATCAAGATCCTACATTATTTTCTAAATAATATCAAACTCTTATTTGCTAAACAAATTTAGTTTTTGATAATTCTGCTATTGAATTTAATCAGTGTTCTCAGAAAATTAAAGACAAAATATTTCTGAGTGACAAATCTTCTAGAGTTAAAAAGTACATTGCTGAATTTCTGATATTTAGGATAGTAAATAATCCTGATGATAAGACTTTTCAGTGAGAGCCCCTGACTTTTTTCCCCAACAAGCATCACTGATCCCGTGTCTGTAGACTCAGACCTATCCAGTTTTCAAACTGCTCCATATTAGACTAAAGCAATCCATCAGCAACCTCTCCTAGACACCTGTGTTCTAATATAACTTAGATGACCTCTGGTTTCCTGTTTGACCACTGCGTCATTGTTTACACTTTCCCAGGCTATCCTACTACCCTGGTAATCCAGTTATCACTTGTGACTGAAACCTTGACTTGCAACAATTGACCATCAGACCTAAATCCCAGTTCCTTTCTTACAAACAGAAATTTACAGTTTAGGGACCAACTCTGTAGCTGAATCTGTAGTTTAATCTCAGCATCCTACCCTGCTTATTAGTACTTGCTTCTACCCTATCTCTACTAGTTTACATTTCAAAGGGTGATCAGGCTTTGTGATTAAAATAAGACAAGTAACACATTAAATTAGTCTAATATGGCCTAACCACAACCACTATTAGCTACTTCCTTCCAAATGAAACTGTGATATTGTTCAGAAATTAGATACTCATGTGCTTTATGGAAAGCTCCTCAAACCACAGACTACGTGCACATTAATTACTCCAAGACAGTTATAGCAATTCCATTCCCACTGAGAGCAAGCTTGCATGTGACACATCCCTAGCCAATGAGACACGACACAATCTACTGGAAGGCTTCAAGGAAAGTATCCCTTCAAGGACACAAAACAGGGACCTGTGCCCCCCTAACTTTGGGAGTTGCCATAGACGATATAATGCCTGAGGTCGCAACAGTCATCTTCCCACTATGGAAAAAAAAAAGAAGAAGAAGAAGAAAAGAAGAGAACACAAAGGAAAATTTCCAAGATTCTGAGCTGGAGTCTCACTGAATTAGCCAAATCTGTAACCCTCTACCTCACCTTCTTATATTCTCCTCATTGTTGAAGTCAATTATAGTTGGGTATTCTATATTTTCAGGCAAAGCATCCTAACCTTTGGATTCAAGTTCCAATAAAGGCCTGAGAATGAACCTGGATGGATCCCAAGTTTCCTTCAAAAGTTACAAACGTAAATATGTGAACTCATAAAATGAGAGAATGGGGGGCAGGGGGCAGTGTGGTGGTGGTGAGTGGATAAGTAGGAAAATGCAAACTATCAGAGGGACTTCTGCTCTGGACAAGACGATGGAGGCCCAATTCTCCCTATTCCTCCCTACTCAGAGCAACGATAAACCCTAGAAATAATACAAAAGGCAACCAAAAGAAGTGTCTGAAGTCTGGTAAGACTTCAATCTGGTTTAGGACTTCAAGACTAGCAGAACAAAACAGTAGTCAACTATGTTATTCCCCCTCTGAACAGAAGACCACCGAGATCCAGCATTTCTGACCCTCATCCGAGCAGTGAAGGCAGCTCAAGTAGGCACAGTCCTCTCCCAGCCTCATCAGGAGCCCCATGAGGGAAAAACAAAAAAACAGATGAGCCCTCACCGCCCACAGGGACCCATCGGGGGCCCATCTAACAATTAGTGGCTAGGGCAAAAACTTGGATGAGAGAACTATAATGAGTGAGGGAAAAAAGCCAATTTCCAAAAGTACTGAATAACATACTATATGGTTCATTTATGTAACAGTTTTGAAACAACGCAATTTTAGAAATGCTTGAACAGATTAGTAGTTGCCAAGAGTCTGAGGGGGAGGGAGGATTGGCCGAGGTGGCTGTAGGGATCCTTGTGATGATGGGACTGTTTAAGATCTCAACTCTGATGCTGGATACACAAACCTACACATATGATAAAATTGTATAGAACTACATACACAAGAGTACAAGCTAAACTGAGGAAATATGAATAAGATCAGTGGATTGTATCAATTCCAGTATCCTGGTTGTGACCCTATATTATAGCTTTGTAAAATGTCACCACTGGGGAGTACCTTGTAAAGGATACAGGACGTCTCTCTGTCTTATTCTTTACAACTTCCCACAAGTCTACAATAATCTCAAAACTTTCAATTTAAAAAACCACATGAGGAACAAACAAAACACAGTTAGAACCCTGTTCTTCAGTTTGTGACCCTAACTTAAGAGAATCTCTGAATGACCAGACTAGTTCCAGAAACACCTAAGAAATACAAGACCTCTCTAGGTTCAGGTCTTGGGAACCTTGATAAGCCTCTCAACCCATCTCTTCACAAAAAATATCTAAAAAGGTCTAGTAAACTCTGAGGAACCTGTTGTGTCAAACTTTTTTTTCTTTTTTTCTTTTGTCCACCTGTATTTGCTCTTCTGCTTTCAACATACAGACCAATCCTGGTTCCTGAGGATGGCAAAGCTATACTGACTATGTATCATCTTCTACCAAATTCTAGGTATTTCAGGAAGCATAATTTACTCCTGGGAGGGAAAAAAGCCAGGGGAATAAAGGGATCATGAAGGAAGTTTCCAGTGAACATTACAGTCATGAATAAGACCGTGAGGTGCCGTGCTAATTATGTGAAAGATTTGTCAAGAAGTCCTTATGAAGTTGATACTGTGGATCAAGCCATACGCATCTTGTTTAATATCTACTGCTGTTGTAAAGCATTCATCATCTTTCATTTGCTGGGACATTAGTCATAACCACGTAAATCAAAGTTGATACTGAAAAGCCATCAATGACTGGGTTGCAGAGTGATACATAAGTTATTTGCTTTTCCATTCTGGGACTCTTCCCTGTTCCTTTGACATGCATTCCTTGTGCCTCATCATTTGGAAGATAATGCAGTACAATACATACCAAAGAGCTCAGTGTTAGCGACCTCTTGTATGAATTCATTTCTCCCTCCTTCCTGGAAGGTTTCAAGGAAAGATCGCCCTCCCGCTTCAGGAGAGGAATTAAACAGATAGGGTTTGGGTCTTCCCGAAGTTCATATATTGAATTGCAGCTTGAAGAAAGCTATTCCCTATATTCCAGCTCAGTGACAATAACTTTACAAATAATGGTTTTCTTTATGAAAAGTTATATAGTAAGGCCTAATTTGTAATTTTGTAGCTAAAATATTTAATTTTCTTTTTTGCTCATGATTTGATCCATTTATTTTCTGAAAGAATCTGTTTGCTTATACAAATTGTAATAAGAAGAAATAAGGCAACAACCTGGATAAACCTAGAACAATAAACTTTTGCCACCACTGTCCGCATACTCAGCTTAATATTTTAGTTTTTTGTTACCACACAGTGCATGGACCCACTGATGATTTAAAAGGTCAGGGAAGAATCACATTGGAAGCAAAGACAACACTTTTCACTCAGAGTCATGTTTTTGACTGGAAGGAAAATACAAAAGATGGAAGTGTTTAATTCTGCTTAAGGTTATAACTCAATAAGTCATACTGCCTCCTGAGGCCCCTAAACATAAGTCCCTGTGGTTATTCAATTTATGGCTTTTTGTCAATCTTTCTCCCAATTTATTTCTAAGCCACTATTGACATCAGATCTAAAAATTGGATTTATGAAAAAACCCAAAGGGCATGTTGATACCTGTTGCAGGCTGTCAGTGAAAGCCACCTTTATGAATATATGATTCTCATGGCAGAAATTCATTTAGAAATGATAATATAGAACCAAAAAACATCCAAAAGTGATGTAATTTATTTATGAATTCAGCTAAAAGACCCATAAAACTAAACTACTCTACCTAGTAATTTTCTGTCATTGTATTGTTTATTACAACTTTCTGGTTCATGAGTGCTATAATATGCCACAATTACTTAAGCTATATCTTTAATTAAGCATTAATAAAATATGAGTTGGATAATTATTCCAGCAATTTTATTATATAATTAGTGAACAAGTTAACATGAAATTGCACTATGAGACTTTATATAAAATTTAGTATGTGCATATGAGTAGCTTAATTTAATGACTAGAACCATCTTCTAAACAAAAATAAGAAGGATTTTTCTGGGAGTTTTCTTATTTCTAGAAATAATTCCCAAGGAGAAGGAAACTTTTCAAATCCTTAGCTTAGAAATTTTAGAAGTGAAAATAAGTATGTCTATCTGTGGTTTTCATTCTCCACCACTGTCCAGGGTCTCCTGATCATCCCTCTTTCTCTATGAACCTTCATTTGTAGCACAATAGATCACAGTACACCTTTGTTACAGAGAAGGAACTGAATTCAAGCCACAGACAATTTAAACTACATGTCTAGTCATCCCACCTTTTGGAGCTGAGGCTGGCTCCCTAGTTCCCAATAGGCCCAGTTTCCCCTTTCCTGCTTACCTCACCCTCTGTGCAATAGAAAACATTAATACTTTAACGATATGATGAGAAAAAATTCACTAAGTTTATTGCTGAGGGAACAGATTTTAAAATAATTAATTTAGCATCATGATCATTTCTGCTGGTTCCTTCCCATTATTTTCCTTTTGGAGGCTTTTACAGCCAGTCTTCCAGTTCACTTTTTTCCAAATAAACTTTGTATAATTTTCTCATGTTTGTTTTTTAATCTTGAGGTATATTTTAGCTGACATCTCATTTAATTTATAAATAAAATTGAGAATTGCCTCTTTATAATTTTATAGTATTCTGTTTTCTCTAAGAACAAGATATGTCTTTCCGATTTTTTAATAAATGGATATTTAAGGTTTTCTTTATTTAGAACTTAAACATTTCTTATTCAGTTTATTCTTAGGTGTTTTTATTGCACTTTTGTTCATATGTATTATATATGTTGTTTGGATGTAAAATATATGTGTGTGTGTTTGTAGCTAAAACTATTATCGCCTTATTTTTTTTTTTTTTTTTTGCGGTACGCGGGCCTCTCACGGCTGTGGCCTCTCCCGTTGCGGAGCACAGGCTCCGGACGCACAGGCTCAGCGGCCATGGCTCACGGGCCCAGCCACTCCGCAGCATGTGGGATCTTCCCGGACCGGGGCACGAACCCGTGTCCCCTGCATTGGCAGGCGGACTCTCAACCACTGCGCCACCAGGAAAGCCCCCATATTATCGCCTTATTGCATTCTCTTGTTTTTAATAGACTTTCACTCGATACCTTTCAATTCTTCAGACACAATACTTGCATATAATGATGCTTTTAACTTTCTAACATTTTTACTTATTTCTCTCTTGTCCAGTTGCATCAGCCCATAACTCTAGAGAAATATAAATTTATAGAAGTAATGAAAGAATATTTTACTCGCTATAATTTTACAGGATGTCACATAACTGTTTTAATCATTAAGCATAATAGATTTGGGACTTCCCTGGTGGTGCAGTGGTTAAGAATCCGCCTGCCAAGCATGGGACGTGGGTTTGATCCCTCGTCCGCGAAGATCCCACATGCCGCGAAGCAACTAAGCCCGTGCACCACAACTACTGAGCCTGTGCTCTAGAGCCCATAAGTCATAACTACTGAGCCCGTCAGCCACAACTACTGAAGCCTGCACACCTAGCTCTGCAGCAAGAGGAGCCACCACGATGAAAAGCACGCGCACCACAAAGAAGAGTAGTCCCTGCTCACCGCAGGTAGAGAAAGCCCGTGAGCCGCAACGAAGACCCAACGCAGCCAAAAATAAAAAATAAAATAAATACATTTTAAAAGAAGCATAATAGCTTTTGTTTGATCTATATATATCTAGAAATACAGAAACGTATATATACACACATTTGTGACTGTATATATATATATATATATATATATATATATACACATACACGAGTTATATATACATATGTTGTATATAACTGTCACTTAATCTATTTATAATTTATAGACACCTCAGGGAGGAATATCTATTCCTACAGGTTTTAGGTAAGATAGATATTGTTTCATCAAATGCTTTTGGGAGAATCTATTGAGGCAATTATATGATTTTCACCTGATTAATATGGTTAATTATATTAGCATAACTTCTAATATTAAATCATTGTACTCTTGGTACAAACCTCATTTTTTGGTGCTTCATTACCTTTTTAAAGTATGATGAATTCTATATTTCAAGTTATTCTATAATATGGCTACTTTGGAAAACATAATGCAGGTTCTTCAAAAAATTAAAAATAGAATTTGCGTATGATCCAGCAATTTTACTTTTGGGTATAGATCCAAAGGAAATGAAAGCAGTATCTTGAGATTATCTGTTCATTATCTGTTGACTGCAACATTATTTATAATAGCCAAGACACAGAAATAACTTGTGTCCATCAGTGGATGAAAGGATAAAGAAAATGTGAGAATATATTTTATATATACACATATTATTCAGCAATAAAAAATAAGGAAATCCTGCCATTGGCCACAATACGGATGGACCTTGAAGGCATGATGTTAAGTGAGATAAGTCAGATAAAGACAAATAATGTACGTTCTCACTTATATGTGGAATCTTTAAAAAAACACACATACACACAAATTTATACATACAGAGCACAGATCGGTGATTGCTAGAAGTGGGCGTGGTGTGGGGAGTGGACGAAATGGCTGAAGGTGACTGAAAGGTACAAACTTCCAATTAGAAAACAAATAAGCCCTGGGGATGTAATTTACAAAACGCTGACTATAGTTAATAATATTGTATTATATATTTGAAAGTTGCTAAGCAAATACATCTTAAAAGTTCTCATCACAAGAAAAAGAATGTAACTACGTATAGTGATAGATATTAACTAAACTTATTGTGGTAGTCATTTTGCAATGTATACACATATCAAATCATTATGCTGTACAACTAAAATTAATACAATGTTATATGTCAATTATATCTCAAATTTTTAAAGATTATCCTGCAGTTTTAAAGACTTTTCGCAATGGTGGTGGTAGATGCGGTTGCTTTTATAACTGTATGTTTATGTACATGTATGTGTTTGTAAGTGAAAGTGTATTATTTTAAGGTTTAGATTTTAAAGTGATACTGCTCCTGTAAAAAACAATGAAAAAACTTAAGTCCTTTTGTTCCTTCCCTATGCTATTAAAAAATGTAGACAGGTAGTGGAATAACCTGTTCCCTGAGAATTAAGAACATTTACCAGTAAAATCATTTGGAACCTGATTTTATCAAATTTTTCCATTATTATTCACCTACTTGGGTTTTCCATCTCTTCCTGATCTCATTTAGATAAGATATTTTCATAGTTAATTCTTCATCCTGTACATTCTTTCAAATGTATTTGTATAGAATCTTTTGAAGTATAATTTTATGAGTCTTCTGTTTCTTTTACATTCCAGACTATCTTCAAGTATTCCATTTTAACTTTTGCTCACATTTTTTTCTTGATTAGGCCACTTAATGATTTATCTACTTTATTATATGTGAGTAATGTATGTTTCCAAAGAGCCAGTGGTTAGATTGGAAAACAAAAAGCACTCGGTAGAAAAATGTTTGCCACAAAGCAGATAGAAATTGGGACCAGATATCTGTATAAATTTAAAAAAATAAAAACTTAAGAGAAGGAGTTGCCTCTATAAAATAAACCCAGAAATATAATAATAACAAGCACTGGTCAGCAAGGTGCTGACCATGTGTAAGGCACTATTCTAATTGCTGTAAATAACTTAACTCATTTAATCCTCACTATATCTCTATCAAGTAGAATGATTATTATCCCAATTCTAAGGTAAAGAATTGGAGGCACTGAAAAATTACAAGTTCACATAGACGGTAAGAGGCAGTATCAAAGCAGGGATATAAAAGCTCAGGAAAGCTGTGACAGAAGGAGATAACACATTAACTTTCAGAGAAAAAAAATAAAACATTCTCAATTTTGATTACAGAAAATTGGTACAGAAAACCAATAACAGACCAAAAAGTAGACCTTGTGAATGTCATGAAGTACCAGGCAGGGAAAAGGAAGTAAAATAAAAGGGAAATTTTAAAAGAGTTAAAAATTATATAGAAAATATTATAGATGTAAAAGTCATATAAGGACATCTAATATATGTACAATGAGTATCCCAAAATAAAGAATTAAAATATATCATAAAAATATTTACAGATATAATTCAGGAAACCTGTTCAGAAAAAAGAAAGCTTGAATCTATAGACATGAAAGGTCATATTTTCCTAAAAAGATTGACGTAGGAGGCTCAGTGCCATAACATACCATAGTAAAGTTATTGGAATTATCAGATAAAGGAAGTAGGCACTTACATAAAAAGATCAAGCAACCTTTAGAGTAAACGTAAAGAAATCAAGCTAACCTGAGACTTCATAACAATATTCTGTGCCAGAAAACACTGGGAAAAATGCCCAAAGAGTCTTCAAGAGGAAAAAAAAATGACCCAATAAATACCTTAACTTTCTCTCATTTGGGAATAAACATAATTGAAAGTATAGTTCCCATGAGCTCTTCTTAAAAAATAAAAGAAAAATTTCATTTAGCCAGGGGTTTGAAAACCTATTGTGAATGACCTGGCCATGGGTGTTGATTCCTTTTAACTGCTGGACTAAAATTAAACGTCAGGATTATGGTTGCAAGACAGATTGTAACTATGATAAATGCAGCCAAATTTGGAAAAAGAAATGTGAGAGATGGGCTTCCCTGGTGGCACAGTGGTTGAGAGTCCACCTGCTGATGCAGAAGACACGGGTTCGTGCCCCGCTCCCGGAAGATCCCACATGCCGCGGAGCGGCTGGGCCCGTGAGCCATGGCCGCTGGGTCTGTGCGTCTGGAGCCTGTGCTCCGCAACGGGAGAGGCCACAACAGTGAGAGGTCCGTATACCGCAAAAAAAAAATAAATGAAATGAAATGTGAGAGAAAAGTTAAGAATACAGACTTTTAAATTTTTTATAGCTGGGTTCAAATATACGTCATTAAGAACTTATAAGCCAAATAAAGGTATAAGTGTATTTAAAGGTATAAAATTAAGAACAAAGAAATATAATTAACTAAAATCAAGTGATGGGGGATATGGAGAGGAGGAAGTAGCAATATAACAATTTGGTCATTTCTCAAAATAGAAAGTCAGTAGTTAACTTCTGCAGAGATTAGAAATTAAGTATATTACATATTATGGACTGAATGTCCCACCCCCATCCCCAATTCATATGTTGAAACCCTACCCCTCCAATGTGATGGTATTAGGAGGTAAGGCCTTTGGGAGTTGATTAGATCATTAGGTCCAAGCCCTCATGAATGAGATTAGTGCCCTTCAAGAAGGGACAGGAGAGCTTACTTTTTTTTTTTTTTTTTTTGAATATTTGAATTTTATTTTACTTATTTTTTTTATACAGCAGGTTCTTATTAGTTATCTATTTTATACTTATTAGTGTATATACGTCAATCCCAATCTCCCAATTCATCACACAGGAGAGCTTACTTCACTCTCTGCTCTCTACTATATGAGGACACAACGAGAAGTTTGCTCTCTACAACCCAGAAGAGGACCCTTACTAGAACTCGACCATGCCGACATCTGATCTCAGACTTACAGACTCCAGAACTGTGAGAAGTAGATTCCTGTTGTTAATAACACCCATTTTATGGTATTTTCTATAGCAGCCTGAGCTAAGATATAATACTAACTTTATTTTCTTGGTCAAACCTCTGTGGCATTTAGACAATAGCTATCAAAGTAAAAATGTGTACCTTTTTGACCCTAGGCTTTCACTTTGGGGAATTTATTACAGATATACCTAAATATGCTATAAAAATATTTATGGGGCTATGTTTTATAACATTGTTTGTAATAAAAAGATTTGCAACACTCTAAATGTCCATCTATGTAAGATTCATTAAATTTTGCTAACTTCAGATAATGAATTCTGTAATTGTTAAAGAAACATTGAGTCAATTCTGAGACAAATGTCCAAGATGTATAAGTGAAAAATGTAAGCTTAGAACAATGCATACAATATGCCATCATGTGTGCAAAAATATTTAAAAAGGAAAACGTGTATATTTCCATTTGCACATAATATCTCTGAAAGAATATATACACACAAAGATAACTGATAATTTAGCTGCCTCTATGGAAGGAAACTGGATGGGAGATACAAGTGGGGGACAGTCTATTTTCTTACTGTAATTACATTTTCACTTTTTGAATTTTATACCAAATATATGTATTATCTATTAAAACTGAGTTGTATTTTATAGCTAACTTGCTGAAGAGATGGATTTTTACAAATGAATGGGAGATGGAGAAGTGGACTGAATTTAGTTTACAAGAATATGTACTATTCTGTTGAGGAAAGTGGCTGTGAAGAGCTATGAGGAATCAGGAGACTCGCAGAACCAGACTTGGTATAAAGGAGGAATTTGCTTTTGGTTTCGGTTTTTGAATGACAGAAGATATGGCAACATTCTTAAGGACTACAGGGGTAGAGGAGGCTGAGAAAAAGAGTGAGGGAGAAAATAAGTATATTCCTGGAATATGATTGTATCGGCTAGAAACTGCATCTAGCTGCATGTATCAGACATGAGACAACAAGGTTTCAACCAGATGGAGGCTTATTTCTCACTCATGTAACGCGAAGTATAGAGATAGCAGCCTCCACACTGTCATCTACGCTCCAGGCCTTTTAGCTTTTCATTGTATCACTCTTAGCATATTCTCAAGGTCACAACATGATTGCAGAATAACCAGTAAGGGGTAAGAACAAATGGGGAAAAGAAGAACATTCCTGAAAAGCCAAGTAGCCTGAATTAAAGAGTTTCCCCAAAAACCCTCCCTAGTGACTTCCTCTTACATCTCACTGCCTCTCCTCCCACAGGGACCGGGCAATGTCAGTCTGTAGTTGGGCACGTTGCTGCCTAATAGGGCAGAGGGCTTTTCCTAAGGAAGTCAGGGTAGGAAACTATCAAGGGTAGGAAAAATAGGTACTTTCCTCCACTGCAATTTCAGGGATTAGGTAACATCCCAATCTAGCCCCAAAACACTGGCCTCTTAGTTTGCCTTAGAGACTTGAAGACCTCACCATTAGAATTTTTACTGAGAGTTAAGTTTTGTTCTTAGAAAATTGGGAGTAAGATGAATATTACTAAGTTGGAGGTGAGAGTTAACATTTATGTAAACATTAAACCCAAACGCTGTAACACAAAGACAACATGATTTGTAGCTTCCTGCAAGTAGAGCTAGACCGGGGTGCAGTACTTTTGAGTTCCTCTTGTGAACTCTCTGACCTGGAGCAAGCTACTCTCATTTCCTGGGTTTCAATTTCCTTGCCCCCAAAATGGAACACTTCGTCTCAATTAACTCTAAGGATCCCTCTATCTCTAAAGTTTTATTAATCACTTTATTGTATTGGCTAATTTCCTTCTAGAAGTAATCGAAATTGGTGACCCAGTGGATCCCATGGCAAATTGAAGCTTCATACAGACTGGGAGGATGAGGTGGGCGCTCACATGCAGGGGCTGCCAAGAGAGCAGCAAGCATGGAAAGAAGCACCAGAATGAGGGCCTGGTCAACTAGAAAACAGCAGGGATCCCGCTGAGTTAAATGACTGCAGAAAACCCAGAGTGGTACTATAAAGACACGGGGACCGCCAGAGAAAGAACTGGATTCAGAGTGACTTGGTAATACACACACACACACACACACACACACACACACATATACATACATGCATATAAGTATCAGATAACAGTAGAATCAGAAGGACATCCATGTTTGTCAAGCAGCCACCAAGTGTTTGCTTAAAGATAAAAACACTTTCAGGTGTTAACTGGCTCCGTAAGAACAGCATCGCAATCTCCGAGATTCTGCTTTGGTTCCAGCAAAGCTGAATTTATGAGGCATCCAGGTATTTAAATGAAATCATGGCTCTAATTGATTAAATGCAGAAGAGTAAAATGATGCTATGTAAATACACTCGCAGTATAATGATATGTGAATTCACATGAATAGGGAAGCCTCCATGTCACATGTCCCCAAGCTCTGAAGCAGGCTCTGCGGACAGTGAAGCTCTCTGCACAGACACCCACCCACCACCAACCCCACCAGGTCAAGCACAAACTGGCTAGATGTTTCCATTGTTATTCAAAACTGGTTATCAGGAACAGTTGAACCTCTAAATGAAGCTCACAGCAAGTACAAACTATAAAAAGCATTCATTTGTCACTAACAGAATATGAACAGGTTTAGTGCATCTACTTTTCCACACTTCAAGTTTTCAAATGAGACTGAGGCGATTATCAAGGGATTTTGCAGGAAGATAACTTTCCCTCTAAACCTTTTCATCCAGGCGTGATACACAAATGTGCAATATATCTTTTCTATAATTAAGTAAACGGTTCCCCTGCTTCATAGATCCTCGGCAACAAATGACACCTACATGATCTTTCTGGAGGGGGAAAAAATGAGGATTTATCTGTGACCAAGCAAACGCCTGGGAAATGGATATTTTAATTGATTGTTCTGGTAGTAGAATAATTGAGAAAATTCTTTATCATGTTTTTTTCTTTACAAACCCCTTTAATCATGGAATTCTAGCTATACTGTTTTGAATTCTAGGTATACATTTTGTTACTTTGTCATCTTGCCACAGAAAAAAGGTCTGCCTGGGGACAGACTAAACTGTTTAATCAAAAGGGAATATGACGTGCCTGAAGGAAAAAAATATTAAATATATATATATGTATATGTACATATATATGTATATATATATATATATGCATACATACATACTTCTTTAGTAACGCTACCAGGAGAAGATACTAGTTCTGATAATGTTTTCAAATGCGATATAGGATATCTAAAATAAGATCGAAGCCCGTGCCAGATTGTTATATATAACAGTCTTTCAGTTCCGTTTGCAATCAGCTTCTGAGAACTTATCATCTGCCAGAGATGACTCTGAAACTGGGACACAAAAATCATTTTCTGCCTTCAATGAGATCCTAATCTAATAGTGTAGATGTGTAAACTAAGAAAAATTTTAATAGACTATGAGATTGCAAAAAATAGTCCACATATGTGTAAATGATTCATTCTGACTGGTAGATGGTAAGTGAATCAGAATTATTTGTAAAGGATCTAATGGAGTTCAACATCAGAGGATGGGGGAAAGAGGAAAGGAATTCCCAGCAGTGAGAACATCATACACAAAATCATGAAGGTGTGATCATCATCATGCTTTCAAGGACCAATAACTGAGTACTGCCAAAAGGTAAAATGTTGGGTGTAGTGATAGGAGATCAGGACTGGTCAAATTAAGACTTAGGTCAGGGCTTCCCTGGTGGTGCGGTGGTTGAGAGTCCGCCTGCTGATGCAGGGGACGCGGGTTCGTGTCCCGGTCCGGGAAGATCCCACATGCCGTGGAATGGCTAGGAAAACTTAGGTCAAATTAAGACAAACCTTAAACTTTAAAGTAGGTAGGATTTTGGAGTTCACCTTGAGAGAAATGACGCCCTTTTAATGAGTTTTCAGCAGAGAAACAGTAAGATCCTCTGCTGCTGAGGAGAGGCAAAGTAGTTGCAACTATGTAAGGGCCTGATTCGAGGCCAGAAGGCTAATTAGCAGTCATATTACAGCTTCTGAACTAGGGTCTCCAAAACTTCTCGAATTTTACCTCTGCGTTATTTTCATTTTTTAAAATACATTTGGTTCAAAGAGCAAAAATGCTAGACTAAAAGGGTATATGGCAAAATTTCCTAGCCACTCTTGTCCACAGGCCACCCAGGCTCCTTCCCTGCATATAACCAATATGACTCGTTTTTGCCTGTTCTTCCAGAGATATTTATGCACAAACACTTAATTCCTCAGCCCCATTTTATTTTACACAAATAGGTGCATATTCAACATACTGTTCTGCATTTTCGTTTCTTCACTTAACAACCTCTCGGAGATATTTCTATATTCATGCACAAAAAACACCCTCAATTTTTAACTACTGCATATACTTTTCAGTGTGTATATAACCCGTAATTTAACCACTCTCCTGTTGAAGGATAGATTATTTCAGTGCTGCAATAAATATACTTGCGTATGTTTTATTTTGCACATGAACAATTATATCTAAAGGATTCCACTGCAATCATCCACTGCTGTGTAATAAACTACCTGAAAACTTAGTAGCCTTAACCAACAATTACTGCTATATCTCACAATTCTGTGGGTCAGGAATTGGAAATCACTTGGCTGGGAGATTCTTCTGTTCCATGAGGCATCAAAAGAGGTCCTTTTTCTTATTCAGCCTGTTGGATAGGTTGGTTGGATGGTCCAACATGCCTCAATCACACATCTAGAACCTTGGCAGTGATAGTTGGAACACTGCACTCAACAGGAATAAGTGCCTAGAGTTACACATGATTCCTCCAACATGGTTTGAACTCAGGGTTATTGAACTTCTTACATGGAGTCTTGGGACTTCCAAAAAGATAGTTAACTCACCTTCGTCCTAGCCCTGCCAGGTAGCATTGTCTTGAAGTTGAGGTTATTGTCATCCATGTCAGGTCCAAGTACAGTCATACTTCTCAGTACAGAAACTTGAGTATGGTTCTCCTTGATCTGCTAACTTGTGAAACTAAAAACAAAAAACAAAAAAAAAAAAAGTTAACTGCCATTCTTACACTACCCCCTCCCAAACACACACATACACCCAATGGCAATAAAGAGACCAAATAATTGCACTGGACACTCTCATTCAAAACTGGTAGAAAAGGCAATAACAAAAAGTGTAATCTAATTAAAATATTGGCAAAGGACCTAAATAGATAATTTTCCAAAGAAGATATACAGACAGCCAACAGCTACATGAAAAGGTGCTCAACATCACTAATCATCAGGGAAATGCAAATCAAAACCACAATGAGATGTCACCTCACACTCCTTAGAACGGCTGTCATCAAAAAGACAAGAGATAAACAAGTGTTGACAAAGATATGAAGAAAAGGAAACCCTTGTACACTGTTGGGGAGAATTTAAATTGGTGCAGCCACTATGGGAAACAGTATGGAGGCTCCTCAAAATATTAAAAATACTTAGAACCACCATATGACCCAGCAATCCCACTTCTGGTACATATCCAAAGGAAATGAAAGCAGGGTATCAAAGAGATACTTGCACTCCCATGTCAACTGCAGCATTATTTACAATAGTCAAAACATGGAAACACCTAAGGGTCCATCAGAAGATGAACAGACAAAAGAATGTGGTGTGTGTGTGTGTGTGTGTGTGTGTGTGTGTGTGTGTGTGTATGTATATATACAAATATATATAGGAATACCATTCAGCCATAAAAAAAATCCTGCCACTTGTGACAAATAAATGAAACTTGACAGCATTATACTAAGTGAAAATAAGTCAGACAAAGACAAATACTGTATGATCTCACTTATGCAGGGACTCTTAGAAAATGAAACTCATATAAACAGCAGATTGGTGATTGCCAGGGCCTAGGGGTTGGGGGAAATGGGTGATGGTGGTCATCAACTTCTAATTTTAAGATGAATAAGTTCTGGGGATGTAATGTACAGCATGGTGAATATAGTTAACAATATTGTATTGTATACTCGTAAGTGGCTAAAAGATCTTAAATATTCTCACTACAAAAATAAAGGTAACTATGTGAGCTAATTAATGGATTTATTAATTAGCTTTATTGTGGTGATCATTTCATAATTTTTACATATATCAAATAATCACATTATAGACCTTAAATTTGTACAGTGTTATATGTCAAATATATCTCAATAAAGCTGGGAAAAAAAGTGGGGGAAAAGGAAAGCATATGTTGCCATTGTCCTGATTAGGGGCCAGTCCTATTCTGTAGAAATGTTCTCTGTGACACTTGGCTTCACTCTCTAGGTCCTGGGAACTCCCCTCTTAGTCATCTTTTATTTTCCATAATAAATAACCCATTTTGCTTCTTGACCTTTTCATCTTTCTTTCTGCTCTTAGTTGAGGACTCATAGTTTTTGTTTTGTGTGAAATATTTCTGTCCCTTTTATTCCAAGTTGATGGTACTAATATAATTACCTTATAAACTTTGTAGAATTCCTATGAATCTTAGTAAATTTCTCTATATTAGATTAAAACCATATCACAAATATCTCAAGATAGGTTCTCTTGGGCTTGGGATAAGGGTCCAGATGCTATGGGAAAATGGCTTTAAACTTCCTAGAAGGTGTTTTGTCTAGCTGAAAGCTTCTATGAGACATGCCCTTAAATATTTATAGCACGTTAATGAAGAGTCTTATATGCATATCCTTGATGTGATCTTTACCCTATAGTAATTTCTTAATTTGAGAGCCTTTTAGAGAAACTGGAAATGAGAAATACTTATTTTCAAATGACTACTACTCTGTATTTTCTCTAAATTTTTCTTGAAAACTGATTTTCTCCTTCTGTAGCTCATTTCCCCTCTATCCGTGCTTTATTATATAGGGCTAAAAAACGGTGCCAAGGTATCAGCAGGGCCTCACTCCCTCTGGAAGCTCTAAGGGAGAATCCAACCTGAGAGCTTCCTTCCTTTCTTAGAATGGTAGTTGCTAGCTTCCTTGGCTTGTGGTCATGTGACTCCAATCTCTGGCATCATCTTCCCATTGCCTTCTTCTCTGTGCATCTGTATCTTCTCTTCTGTTTCTTATAAAGATGATTGTCACTGAATATATGACCCACATGGATAATCCAAGATAATTTTATCTCAGGACCCTTAATTAAATTGCATATGCAAAGATTCGTTTTTCCAAATAAGGTGACATTCCTAGGAACTAGAGATTAGAACATGGACATATCTTTTGGGGTGTTACCATTCAACCCACTACATCATTCAGTGGGGGAAGAAGAAGTCTTTTCAGCAAATGGTGCTGGGAAAACTGCATATCCATGCATTAAGAATGAATATGGGTGCACTTCTTCCAGGAAGATGACGGAACAGTAAGACCCGGAGATCACCTTCCTCCCCACAGATACATCAGAAATACATCTACACGTGGAACAACTCCTACAGAACACCTACTGAACGCTGCCAGAAGACCTCAGACTTCCCAAAAGGCAAGAAACACCCCACGTACCTGGGTAGGGCAAAAGATAAAAGAATAAACAGAAACAAAGAATAGGGACGGGACCTGCACCACTGGGAGGGAGCTGTGAAGGAGGAAAGGTTTCCACACACTAGGAAGCCCCTTCGCGGGCGGAGACTGCGGGGGTCGGAGGGGGTAAGCATCGGAGCCACAGAGGAGAGCACAGCAACAGGGGTGCGGGGGGCAAAGCGGAGAGATTCCCGCACAGAGGATCGGTGCTGACCGGCACTCACCAGCCTGAGAGGCTTGTGTGCTCACCCACCGGGGCGGGCGGGGCTGGGAGCTGAGGCTCAGGCTTCGGTGGGAGCTCCGGGAGAGAACTGGGGTTGGCGGCATGAACACAGCCTACAGGGGGTTACTGCACCACGGCTAGCCGGGAGGGAGTCCGGGGAAAAGTCTGGACCTGACGAAGAGGCAAGAGCCTTTTTCTTCCCTCTTTGTTTCCTGGTGCCCGAGGAGAGGGGATTAAGAGCGCTGCTTAAAGGAGCTCCAGAGACGGGCTCGAGCCGCAGCTAAAACTGCGGACCCCAGAAACGGGCACGAGACGCTAAGGCTGCCGCTGCCGCCACCAAGAGGCCTGTGTGCGAGCACAGGTTACTACCCACACCCCTCTTCCGGGGAGCCTGTCCAGCCCGCCACTGCCAGGGTCCTGTGATCCAGGGATAACTTCCGCAGGAGAAGGCACGGCGCGCCTCAGGCTGGTGCGACGTCATGCAGGCCTCTGCAGCCGCAAGCCCACCCCGCACTCTGTGCCTCTCCCTCCCCCGGCCTGAGTGAGCCAGAGCCCCCGAATCAGCGGCTCCTTTAACCCCGTCCTGTCTGAGCAAAGAACAGACGCCCTCCGCTGACCTACACGCAGAGGCGGGTCCAAATCCAAAGCTGAGCCCCTGGGAGCTGTGAGAACAAAGAACAGAAAGGGAAATCTCTCCCAGCAGCCTCAGAAGCAGCGGATTAAAGCTCCACAATCAACTTGATGTGCCCTGCATCTGTGGAATACCTGAATAGACAGCGAATCATCCCAAATTAAGGAGGTGGACTCTGAGAGCAAGATTTATGCTGTATAGCTTTGCTTCCACCATTTGTCCTAGGGTTCTATACATCCGTTTTTTTAAAATATTTTTCCTTTTTTTCTTAATAATTATTTTTTTATTTTAATAACTTTATTATATTTTATCTTACTTTTTTATTATACTGTATCTTCTTTCTTTCTTTCCTTCCTTCCCTCCTTCCTTCCTTCCTTCCTCCCCCCCCTCCCTCCTTCCTTCCTTCCTTCCTTCCTTTCTTTCTTTTCTTCTACTAATTCTTTCTTTCTACTTTTTCTCCCTTTTATTCTGAGCTGTGTGCATGAAAGGTTCTTGGTGCTGCAGCCAGGAGTCAGTGCTGTGCCTCTGAGGTGGGAGAGCCAACTTCAGGACACTGGTCCACAAGAGACCTCCCAGCTCCACATAATATCAAACGGCGAAAATCTCCCAGAGATCTCCATCTCAACACCAGCACCCAGCTTCACTCAACGACCAGCAACCTACAGTGCTGGACATCCTATGCCAAACAACTAGCAAGACAGGAACACAACCCCACCCATTAGCAGAGAGGCTGCCTAAAATCATAAGTACACAGACACCCCAAAACACACCACCAGACGTGGACCTGCCCACTAGAAAGACAAGATCCAGCCTCATACACCAGAACACAGGCACTAGTACCCTCCACCAGGAAGCCTACGCAACCCACTGAACCAACCTTAGCCACTGGGGAGAGACACCAAAAACAATGGGAACTATGAGCCTGCAGCCTGCAAAAAGGAGACCCCAAACACAGTAAGATAAGCAAAATGAGAAGACTGAAAAACACACAGCAGATGAAGGAGCAAGGCAAAAACCCACCAGACCTAACAAATGAAGAGGAAATAGGCAGTCTACCTGAAAAAGAATTCAGAATAATGATAGTAAAGATGATCCAAAATCTTGGAAATAGAATAGACAAAATGCAAGAAACATTTAACAAGGACCTAGAAGAACTAAAGATGAAACAAACAATGATGAACAACACAATGAATGATATTAAAAATATTCTAGATGGGATCAATAGCAGAATAACTGAGGCAGAAGAACAGATGAGTGACCTGGAAGATAAAATACTGGAAATAACTACTGTAGAGCAGAATAAAGAAAAGAGAATGAAAAGAACTGAGAACAGTCTCAGAGACCTCTGGGACAACATTAAACACACCAACATTTGAATTATAGGGGTTCCAGAAGAAGAAGAGAAAAAGAAAGGGACTGAGAAGATATTTGAAGAGATTATAGTTGAAAACTTCCCTAATATGGGAAAGGAAATAGTTAATCAAGTCCAGGAAGCACAGAGAGTCCCATAAACGATAAATCCAAGCAGAAATACGCCAAGACAAATATTAATCAAACTATCAAAAATTAAATACAAAGAAAACATATTAAAAGCAGCAAGGGAAAAACAACAAATAACACACAAGGGAATCCCCATAAGGTTAACAGCTGATCTTTCAGCAGAAACTCTGCAAGCCAGAAGGGACTGGCAGGACATATTTAAAGTGATGAAGGAGAAAAACCTGCAACCAAGATTACTCTGCCCAGCAAGGATATCATTCAGATTTGATGGAGAAATTAAAACCTTTACAGACAAGCAAAAGCTGAGAGAGTTCAGCACCACCAAACCAGCTTTACAACAACTGCTAAAGGAACTTCTCTAGGCAAGAAGCACAAGAGAAGGAAAAGACCTACAATAACGAACCCAAAACAATTAAGAAAATGGGAATAGGAACATACATTTCGATAATTACCTTAAATGTAAATGGACTAAATGCTCCCACCAAAAGACATAGACTGGCTGAATGGAAACAAAAACAAGACCCATATATTTGCTGTCTACAAGAGACTCACTTCAGACCTAGAGACACATTCATGCTGAAAGTAAGGGGATGGAAAAAGATATTTCATGCAAATGGAAACCAAAAGAAAGCTGGAGCAGCAATTCCCATATCAGACAAAATAGACTTTAAAATAAAGACTATTAGAAGAGACAAAGAAGGACACTACATAATGATCAAGGGATCGATCCAAGAAGAAGAGATAACAATTGTAAATATTTATGCACCCAGCATAGGAGCATAAGGCAAATACTAACAGCCATAAAAGGGGAAATCAACAGTAACACATTCATAGTAGGGGACTTTGACACCCCACTTTCACCAATGGACAGATCATCCAAAATGAAAATAAATAAGGAAACACAAGCTTTAAATGATACATTAAACAAGATGGACTTAATTGATATTTATAGGACATTCCATCCAAAAACAACAGAATACACATTTTTCTCTAGTGCTCATGGAACATTCTCCAGGATAGATCATATCTTGGGTCATAAGTCAAGCCTTGGTAAACTTAAGAAAATTGAAATTGTTTAAAGTATCTTTTCCAACCACAATGCAATGAGACTAGATATCAATTACAGGCAAAGATCTGTAAAAAATACAAACACATGGAGGCTAAACAATACACTACTTAATAACAAAGTGATCACTGAAGAAATCAAAGAGGAAATAAAAAAATACCTAGAAACAAATGACAATGGAAACACGACGACCCAAAATATATGGGATGCAGCAAAAGCAGTTCTAAGAGGGAAGTTTAGAGCAATTCAATCCTACCTTAAGAAACAGGAAACATCTTGAATAAACAACCTAAACTTGCACCTAAAGCAATTAGAGAAAGAAGAACAAAAAACCCCAAAGTTAGCAGAAGGAAAGAAATCATAAAAATCTGATCAGAAATAAATGAAAAAGAAATGAAGGAAACGATAGCAAAGATCAATAAAACTAAAAGCTGGTTCTTTGAGAAGATAAACAAAATTGATAAACCATTAGCCAGACTCATCAAGAAAAAAAGGGAGAAGACTCAAATTAATAGAATTAGAAATGAAAAAGGAGAAGTAACAACTGACACTGCAGAAATACAAAAGATCATGAAAGATTACTACAAGCAACTCTATGCCAATAAAATGGACAACCTGGAAGAAATGTACAAATACTTAGAAATGCACAACCTGCCAAGACTGAATCAGGAAGTAATAGAAAATATGAACAGACCAATCACAAGCACTGAAATTGAAACTCTGATTAAAAAATTTCCAACAAACAAAAGCCCAGGACCAGATGGCTTCACAGGCGAATTCAAACATTTAGAGAAGAGCTAACACCTATCCTTCTCAAACTCTTCCAAAATATAGCAGAGGGAGGAACACTCCCCAACTCATTCTACGAGGCCACCATCACCTTGATACCAAAACCAGACAAGGATGTCACAAAGAAAGAAAACTACAGGCCAATATCACTGATGAACATAGATGCAAAAATCCTCAAAAAAATACTAGCAGACAGAATGCAACAGCACATTAAAAGGATCATACACCATGATCAAGTGAGGTTTATTCCAGGAATGCAAGGATTCGTCAATATATGCAAAACAATCAATGTGATAAACAATATTAACAAATAAAAGGAGAAAAACCATATGATCATCGCAATAGATGCAGAGAAAGCTTTTGACAAAATTCAACACCCATTTATGATAAAAACCCTGCAGAAAGTAGGCATACAGGGAACTTTCCTCAACATAATAAAGGCCATATATGACAAACCCACAGCCAACATCGTCCTCCATGGTAAAAACTGAAAGCATTTCCACTAAGATCAGGAACAAGACAAGGTTGCCCACTCTCACTACTCTTATTCAACATAGTTTTGGAAGTTTTAGTCACAGCAATCCGAGAAGAAAAGGAAATAAAAGGAATCCAAATTGGAAAAAAAGAAGTAAAGCTGTCACTGTTTGCAGATGACATGATGCTATACATAGAATCCTAAAGATGCTACCAGAGAACTACTAGAGCTAATCAATGAATTTGGTAAAGTAGCAGGATACAAAATTAATGCACAGAAATCTCTTGCATTCCTATACACTAATGATGAAAAATCTGAAAGTGAAATCAAGAAAACACTCCCATTTACCATTGCAACAAAAAGAATAAAATATCTAGAAATAAACCTACCGAAGGAGACAATAACCTGTATGCAGAAAATTATAAGACACTGATGAAAGAAATTAAAGATGATACAAATACATGGAGAGATATACCATGTTCTTGGATTGGAAGAATCAACATTGTGAAAATGACTCTACTACCCAAAGCAATCTACAGATTCAATGCAATCCCTATCAAACTACCACTGGTATTTTTCACAGAACTTGAACAAAAAAATTCACAGTTTGTATGGAAACACAAAAGACCCCGAATAGCCAAAGCAATCTTGAGAACGAAAAACGGAGCTGGATGAATCAGGCTCCCTGACTTCAGACTATACTACAAAGCTAAAGTTATCAAGTTAGTATGGTACTGGAAGAAAAACAGAAAGATAGATCAATGGAGCAGGATAGAAAGCCCAGAGATAAACCCACACACATATAGTCACCTTATCTTTGATAAAGGAGGCAGGAATGTACAGTGGAGAAAGGACAGCCTCTTCAATAAGTGGTGCTGGGAAAACTGGTCAGGTACATGTAAAAGTATGAGATTAGATCACTCCCTAACATCATACACAAAAATAAGCTCAAAATGGATTAAAGACCTAAATGTAAGGCCAGAAACTATCAAACTCTTAGAGGAAAACATAGGCAGAACACTCTATGACGTAAATCACAGCAAGATTCTTTTTCACACACCTCCTAGAGAAATGGAAATAAAAACAAAAATAAACAAATGGGACGTAATGAGACTTCAAAGCTTTTGCACAGCAAAGGAAACCATAAACAAGACCAAAAGACAACCCTCAGAATGGGAGAAAAAATTTGCAAATGAAGCGACTGACAAAGGATTTATCTCCATAATTTATAAGCAGCTCATGCAGTTCAATAACAAAAAAACAAACAACCCAATCCAAAAATGGGCAGAAAACCTAAATAGACATTTCTCCAAAGAAGATATACAGACTGCCAACAAACACATGAAAGAATGCTCAACTTCATTAATCATTAGAGGAATGCAAATCAAAACTACAATGAGATATCATCTCACACCAGGTCAGAATGGCCATCATCAAAAAATCTACAAACAATAAATGCTGGAGAGCGTGTGGAGAAAAGGGAACCCTCTTGCACTGTTGGTGGAAATGTAAATTGGTACAGCCACTGTGGAGAACAGTATGGCGGTTCCTTAAAAAACTACGAATAGAACTACCATATAACCCAGCAATCCCACTACTAGGCATATACCCTGAGAAAACCATAATTCAAAAAGAGTCATGTACCAAAATGTTCATTGCAGCTCTATTTACAATAGCCCGGAGATGGAAACAGCCTTAATGTCCATCATCGGATGAATGGATAAAGAAGATGTGGCACATATATACAATGGAATATTACTCAGCCATAAAAGGATACGAAATTGAGCTATTTGTAATGAGGTGGATAGACCTAGAGTCTGTCATACAGTGTGAAGTAAGTCAGAAAGAGAAAGACAAATACCGTATGCTAACACATATATATGGAATTTAAGAAAGAAAAATGTCATGAAGAACCTAGGGGTAAGACAGGAATAAAGACACAGACCTACTAGATAATGGACTTGAGGATATAGGGAGGGGGAAGGGTAAGCTGTGACAAAGCGACAGAGAGGCATGGACATATATACACTACCAAACGTAAGGTAGATAGCTAGTGGGAAGCAGCCCCATAGCACCGGGAGATCAGCTTGGTGCTTTGTGACCGCCTGGAGGGGTGGGATAGGGAGGGTGGGAGAGAGGAAGATGCAAGAGGGAAGAGATATGGGAACATATGTATATGTATAACTGATTCACTTTGTTATAAAGCAGAAACTAACACACCATTGTAAAGCAATTATACTCCAGTTAAGATGTAAAAAAAAAAAAAAAATGAATATGGGGGACTTCCCTGGTGGCACAGGGGTTAAGAATCCACCTGCCAATCTGCCAATGCAGGGGACACGGGTTCAATCCCTGGTCTGGGAAGATCCCACATGCCTCAGAGCAACTAAGCCCATGAGCCACAACTACTGAGCCTGCATTCTAGAGCCTGAGAGCCACAACTACTGAGCCCATGAGCCACAACTACTGAGCCTGCGCACCTAGAGCCCATGCTCCGCCAACAAGAGAAGCCACTACAATGAGAAGTCCGTGCACCGCAACAAAGAGTAGCCCCCGATCGCCACAAGTAGAGAAAGCCCACGTGCAGCAACAAGGACCCAACGGAGCCAAATATAAAAATAATAATAAAAAAGGAATGAATTTGGACCCCTACTTCATACCATATGTATATAACAGCTAAGTAAAATGGATCAAAGTCACAAATTTAAGAGCTAAACCTATAAAATTCATAGAAGAAAACAGGCATAAATCTTTGTAATGCTGTATTAGGCAACAATTTATTAGATGAGTTCAAAAGTACAAGGAACCAAGTCACAAGCAACCAAAGGAAAAAATAGACAAATTGGAATACTTCAAAGCTAAGGACATTTATGTGTCAAAGGGTACTATCAAGAAAATGAAAAGATAACCTACAGAATGGGGTTTTATTTGCAAATTATATATCTGATAAGGCTCTAGTAACCACCACATATAATGAGTACTGACAATGCAGCATTTTAATAAAAGTAACCCATCTTAAAATGGTCAGAAGATTTGAATACACATTTCCCTGAAAAGATACACATATGACCAATAAGCACATGGACAGCTGGTAACCATCATTAGTCATTAGGGAAGTGCAAATCAAAGCCACAATTAGACACTACTTCACATGCTCTAAGTTGGCTATAATTTTTTTTTTTTTAATGGAAAAGAAGGTGTTGACAGGGATGTTGAAAAATCGGGAACTTCATACATTACTAGTAGGACAGAAAATCATGCAGTCATCTTGTAAAATGGCTTGCACTACCTCAAAAAGTTAAAAAGAGAGTTGACATATGACCTAGCAATTCTGCTCCAAGGTATATTCCCAAGAGGATTAAAAATATATAACCACACACAGAAAAACTTGTTCATGACGTAGAGGATGGACTTGAGCACACGGGGAGGGGGAAGGGTAAGCTAGGACGAAGTGAGAGAGTGGCATGGACTTATCTATACTACCAAATGTAAAATAGATAGCTAGTGGGAAGCAGCCGCATAGCACAGGAAGATTAGCTCGGTGCTCTGTCACCACCTAGAGGGGTGGGATAGGGAGGGTGGGAGGGAGACGCAAAAGGGAGGGGATATGGGGATATATGTATATGTATAGCTGATTCACTTTGTTATAAAGCAGAAACTAACACACCATTGTAAAGCAATTATACTCCAATAAAGATGTTAACAAAAAAAAACTTGTTCATGAATATTTATAGAAAATTTATTCATAATAGCTAAAGAGTGAATACTGCTCAAGTGTCTATTATCGGATGAATGCATAAAGAAAGGTGATGTTATCCATAGGACGGAATATTGTTCATCCATAAGAAAAAATAAAATATTGATCCATGCTACAACGTGGGTGAACCTTGAAAATATTATTGTCAGTAAAACAAGCCAGACACAATATGAAATGTTCAAATAGGAAAATCCAAAGACAAAGTGGTTTTCAGGACTGGGTGAAGGAGGAAATTGGGAGTGATTGTTAACAGGTAAGAGTTTTTTTGTTTGTTTGTTTTTGTGGTGATGAAAATGTCCTGGAATTAGGTAGTGGGAATGGTTCACAGTCTTGGGGATTTATTAACAAATGAATTGTGTACTTTAAACAGGGGAATTTTATGGTATATGAATTATATATCAAAAGAAATTAAAATAAATATAAAAAAGTGAGCACAGCTACCCACAACATGGATGGAACCTTATAAAAATAATGTTGAGTTAAAAAATTTTATTTCACAGAATGTTCGTCTTCTTGTAAAACCTGAAGGTGAGAAAATCTAAAAAGCAAATAAGTAATAAAAATAAGATTCAGGAATCCCTTCTGCTGTGGGTGTAGTCCAAGGGTATATGCAAAGCTAATGGTAAGGTTTTTATTATTAAGTGTAGTCGGTGTACGAATGTTAATTTTATAGGTATACTTCTTACTAAACATACGTACCGTGGTATGCTTCAAATATTATATAATAAAAACATTTAAGTGATTTGCTTTTCAATTTTATGTGTCTGGGGAAATGCTAGTGTCACTACTAACAACAGTGGCATTAAAAGCAGATGACCTGTCATTTCATGACATGGGTCAGCCTTGCTTCATTTAGTCAATCTGCCCCACCATTCATCCTCTAATGATCACTTCTCATTGCTTCTGAGTCACCAATCTGTTGATGCCCAGCCAGCTGAGTCAGAAGATGGGATTTTTATAGAGCTGGAGCATCAAATGTGAGTCATCTACTCACTTCTGGCACAGTTCATTTCAAAATTATCTTCCACCTCCTCTCAGCTAAAATTAATCTGCCTATTATTTTATCTAAGCCTACATCATTGTTACTATAGTGTGTTTATATTTAAATTATTAATTCCCCCTAAATCACAATGTCCTGTGATTCACTATATGTTGAATGAAAGCATTTCAGTGCTTTATGAGAATGTTGTATCTGGACTAGAGCAACCAACATCCTTGCTCAGATTCTAAGTCAGATTGGACTTTCTCAGTTCTTTCTCAGCAACCAACATCCTTGCTCAGATTCTAAGTCAGATTGGACTTTCTCAGTCAGATAGGCATCCTGAAAAATATTTATTGCAAGGAGAAATAATTTTTTAAATTATTATTTTGGGGTTTTTTTGGAGGTTTTTAAGTCTAAAAGCTTCTTTTTATATGACTTTATCTTAAGGGCGATCTCACAGGAAAAAAAAATAAGCTGCAGTAAGCCTTCTAGGTTACAGGAGGAACTAAGGAAGAGACAAGTAGGTTAAAGAAATGAGATCAGAAGTGAATGTCCCAATTCCCAGCCTTGGGATCAAACATCAAGTGTAAAATTTTACATAAAGGAGATGAAATGTATGCTGTGTGAGCTTGCAAACTCTCTCTCCAGCAAAAGAATGATTAAACTGGTAAAAATTGTCAAACAACAACTAATTAAAGTCTCCAGAAATTGACCTGAGGACCGGCAGCAAACTGAGAAGCACTTATTCAAAAACTTTTATAGAGTATCAGTAAGAACAGTGGTAATCTGTGACATTTGAGCCAGAAACTGCTCCCATCACCTGTCCCCTACTTCCTATTACATTTTTCAGAAGGTTTTTTCTGGTTGGACAAGGCCAAGAAGAGACTGGCTACCTTCTCCTCAACTCCCCAGCTACTTCTCAGTTATAAGGCAATGGTTTCCCTTGGGGTGGTGGGTCCCCCATAGCCAACCCCAAGATGTTTCAGAAGATCTATTCCAGTAGGGTGCGGCCAAGCAGATAGGGTCTCCCAAGTCTATTCAGCTCCCACTCATAGTGTAAAGGCTCTATCCTAGTCAGACACATCAAGCCATGAGCTGCTGGCCAAAGAGACTATGGCTTCCATTGTCACATCCTCTCCCCCCAGCATCTGCTCATAGGGCAGAAGTTCCATGCCAATTAGGTTAATGGGACTACCATTCTCCAAGCTCCCTATTAGGACAAAGGAGTCACTCTAGGAGAAGTAGACCTTAACCCTAACCCCTCTCCCCATTCAGCTCCATCACATCTAACAGAGCTTCTGGTTAGTGAGGAGGCAAGTTGAGGACTGTCAGCTCCATAGCACTGTCTGAGGGGGGGAACCTTAATCTGGAACAAGGAGCGTACCAACTCCTGCCTAAAGGCATCCTCCCTCCAATAAAGACCATGAAAAAGCAATTGGATGCAAGAAGCAGCAAACAAAACAGCAGACTCACCAGAAATTTAACAAGGAAGACATGAGGAAAAAAGACAGCAAAAAACAAATAAACAACAACAACAAAAAGGCCCTGATAACATTACAGTCATCCCTAGTGTAAGGCTGTGCACATATTCTAGGGTCAATCCACTCTGCAGCAATTGGAAAGCTGTTAATCCCTGGCTAAAAGCAGTGTAGATTTGGAATCTTTCTGAAATGGATGGAAGTCTTACTGGCTCAGGAGGTTTAATCATCATCCCTAATCAGTCAATGGCTGAAGACGAAGCTATGCTGACCCAGGAGCAACTACTAGGATTCCAAGCTTAAAACTTCAAAAGAAGAGAAAAAAATTCTAAGCACTGACATCAGAAATTGCACACTTAGGAGAAATAGACTTTGTAGAATTAATACAAGCAATCCACTAAATAAACAGAGATAGGCAACAATAACAAGTCACAGGGTAAAAAGTAGAAACAGGCTCTACAATATATTATATAAAATATCTAATTTTTATGAAAATGTGAGACATGCAAAGAAACATGTGAGTGTGGCCCATAAACAAGAAAAGACAATCAGGCGATGGATATACTTTTGAGGGGGTCCCATATGTTGGACTTAGCAGACAAAGATTTCAAAGTAGCTATTAGAAATATGTGCAAAGAACTAAAGACAATCGTGCCTAAAAAAAGAAAGGAAAGCAGAATTCATCAAATATAGAATAGTAGTAAGTATATAGAAATCACCAAAAAAAAACCAAATGGACATTCAAAAGTTGAACTATACAAAAACTGAACTGAAAAATTAACTATGGTGGACTCAGCAGGTTTGATCTGGCAGAAGAATGAATCAGAAAACTCAGAGAAAAATCAATAGAGAGGGCTTCCCTGGTGGCACAGTGGTTGGGGGTCCGCCTGCTGATGCAGGGGACGTGGGTTCATGCCCCGGTCCGGGAACATCCCACATACCATGGAGCAGCTGGGCCCATAAGCCATGGCCGCTGGGCCTGTGCATCCGGAGCCTGTGCTCCGCAGCAGGAGAGGCCATGGCAGTGAGAGGCCCGCGTACCACAAAAAAAAAAAAAAAAAATCAATAGAGATGGTCCAATGTGAAAAACAGAAAGAAAAAAAAAGAATGAAGAAAAAAAGATGAACACAGACACTGAAAAGTCTGAGGCACCATTAAGAGCAGCAGCATTTGTATAAAGGGGAGTAACAGAAGCAGAGAAGAGCAAGGCAGAAAAAATATTCAAAGAAATAATTGCTGAAAATTCTCCAAATACAATGACAAACATTAATCTACACATCCAAGAGCAAGTAGCTGCAAGTGGGATATACACAAAGAGATCCACATCTACACAAACAGTCAAATTGTTGTGAGCCAAAAACAACAAGAAAACCTTGAAACCAGGATAAAATTGACACCACATATAATGGAACTAAGTTTAATTCTTACTAATATAAGTTCAAACATCAAAATTGCAGATATAATTTTAGAAAACAAATTCTCAATGAGTGGTCAAAGTCAGGGGTTGTTAGGACACTTTATAGCTACAGTGTGTTCCTGGGAAACACTGAATCAATAATTGATTATTTTTTCTCAAAGTAAGCAGCTAGGCCTGAAGAATTTACAGAAAAGTTCAACCAAACTCATGAAATGTGCTGATTCAACTCCGTACACAACTCTCCCAGGAACATGAACAAGAGAGCATTCCCCTATTTATTCTATAACTAGCATAACCTTAATACCTTTTTTACTTGGAAATGTCCCTTATTTCTTGTGAGTTTGAAAAGGCACTAGAGATCATATATGCTTAAAGTTTTCCAGGGTGGGGAAGCCCTCAGCATTGATCATCACTGTTTTACCAACAGAAACTGGGGCATAGATCACACAGACCTATGTCACAGAGCTAATAATGGCAAAGTTAGGATTTGAGGCCTTAGTGGTCTGGTTCCAGAATTCATGTTCACACTTACTGCTGAATACTTAGCATCCAGCTTGGCATAGAGTACATTCTCAGTAAGTGATGGGTTAAACTGCTAATGCGACATTATCTTCTGCCTACAGATGCATAAAAATAAAGAGAGCTCATGTGTTTCTCTAGTATTTCATACTAAATTTACATTACATATAAAATTACTGACTCTGCACATTTATATATTTTTAAAAGACTTTGTTTTGTTAATAATAATTTGCTACTATAGAATAAAAATGCCTTAAGAATTATAGCTGAATATTTTTACCAGTCCTATACAATGTAAAAGCATTTACAACATTTGCTTTCCTTGTGTCATTTGTACCGAGAAAAAGATTCTGAAAAGAACTTGAAGTACTTTAATGTTGTCTTCAAGACTATTTTTAAGCTAAAACTAATTGCTTATAATTACAATTGCCAAAATTCACTATAAATATAGCCTTAAAAACTAAAACATTCTAAAAAGAGTATCTTTGGTTACCTACTGACCAAAGGGTACTCAAATTAAATGTTTTCCAAAGAGTGATTTGGCTACCCCTTGATACTATTTCAAGTTCTCTTTGAAGCCACTAACTCTTAGGGTATTTGAAAACCCTTCATTTTCTTCTTCTATGCTACCCCCTCTACAAACTTGCTGTGACCACCTAGAGTAGAAACTTTTAGGTCTTCTTTACTATAGAAATGACCCTAGTGACAAATCTGGCATTTCATCCACTATCTGCAAAGCAACCCTAGAGTCTGGAATCTTAGTCATTTTTGCTGTGATGGCAGAGTGAATTTCTAGAAGTTCATGGCCCCAGAGTGTTTTCTTCCGGTTTCTTGTTTTAGGACAACTAGGACAACTTAAACATTATATTCTACCAGATAAAAGACACAAATAGGTAGCTTATAGAAGAAATAAAATGACTAAGAAACACCCCAAATTTTAATTCTATCAGTAATCAAACTGAAAGAATGATACACCATTTTGTGAGTATTTAATTGCAAATATTTTTAATGATAGCGATGCTTGTAAGGAGGTAGAATAATGTAGAAGTTAGAGCAGAGACCCTGTGTTTGAATTCTCAACCCATCATGTATCAACTGTTACTTAAAATCTTGGTTTTAAGTCTTTAAATCTTGTGCCTTCGTTTCCACATCCAAGGGTCTAGTAGTGTCTACCTCACTATTGTGAGGATGGAACAAATCAGTATTTGTGAGCATTCTTATAACATTGCCTAGGACATATACCTAGTTCCTCAATTGTTAGCTATTGGTATAAGTATGAATTCCTATAAAGTGGCACATGCTTTCCAAGAAGCAACTTCCTCCATGTGTATCAAGAGCATAAAAAGTACTTAAATTTTTCATGTAATAATTCTCCTTCTAGGGGAACTATCCCAGCAAAACAGTCACTAATTCAAACATCTATGTATAACAATTTTTTTTATTAAAACAAGAGTTTTGATAAATTGGAAACAACTTAAATCTCTAACATTTGGAACAAAATCAATACAATTATGACATTTATAATAAACTTTTAAAACACAATTAAAATGATTAGGATGGGACATTTACGACAGGCCAACACAGAAAAATAAGGATCTAATTTATTTTCCTGCCTTAAATAATTAGAAAACTAGATAAAACACATGAAAAAATACTTTTCAGGTACCAGACAAGAGGCAGATCAGGATTGCGATTTCTGAGAAGATGGAAACAAATGAGTTTAAACAAATGAGTTGCCCCAGTTTATTCAGAAGCAATTTCCAGGCCATCCTGCAGTGAGGAGGAATCCGATTCACTGTTTTGCTGAGTGAGGGCAAGTATCAGAAAAGAAAAAGCTGCAGATAAGAAGCACTGTAGAGATCCACGGGGGTGGGGTGTTGTCCCCATCTTTGGCTTGGTACTAATCTGCATACACGTGAGAGGGAATGCCTTGAGGCTGGAAAATGTATCACGGGAAAAGATGGCAGAATAATTTCTGAAGCTCATACAGGAGTGAGAATTGGGGGGAACCCCACAAACAAGAGTGGAAAAACATCAAAAAGCAAGAGGCATATGGTTGAGTTGTCAAAATGTACTGCCTTAGTAGTGGCAGGAAACTATCACTAGATTCAAGACATCTTTTTACCTTCTCTAACAAAGCTTACAGGCTTCAAAATGATTTAACTAATTCCAAGTAACTTAACTGCATAGCATAAGAAAATACCACTATGTGTAAAAGCAATACAATCTAAGTGTCTGGTATCTAATAAAAGATTACTAGGCATTCAAAGAAGTAGGAAAATATGACCTCTAACTGGGGTAGACATCAATCAATAGAAACATATATAGTCAGAAATGAAAGAGAGAAATGGACAAGGATTAAAACACCTATTTGTAATATGCTTCACATGTGCAAGATATAGTATTAGCCATGCACATAATGAAAAATATAAAATGTAAAAAAGACCCAAATATAGCTTCTAGAGATGAGAAATACCGTATCTGAAATCTAAGAAGAAAAATATACAAAATGGGATTAACAGCAGATGAGATAAGGCAGAAGAGATGATTAGTGACTTGAAGATATGGTCATGGAAAATATTCAAAATAGAACACACAACATGAAATGAACAGAGCATCAGTGAGCTCTTGGGACAGCATGAAGTGTCTACCACATATGAAATTGGAGTCCCAGATCTCGAGACGAGAAAAGGCCAGGGGAGGGGAGAATGCCAGAAAAAGTATTTGAAGAAATAATGGCTAAAATATTTCTAAATTTGATAAAAACATAAATCCATAAACGCAAGAAGTTCAATGAACATTAAAAAGAAAAATCTTAAAATTACACCAACTTATAATCAAATTGCTGAAAACCAGTGATAAAAGAAAATCTTAAAAGAAGCCAAAGGAACAAAGGTAAAACAGCAGACTACACATCAGAAACTATGCAAGCTAGAAAAGAACAGAGACGTGTCTTTAAAATACATAAAGCAAATGAAAAGGATGACAGGTATTGGCAAGGATGTGGACAAACTGGAAACCTTGCACACTGTTGGTGGGAAATAGTATAAGGATTCCTCACGTTGAAGCTAGAACTATTGTATAATCTAGCAATCCTACTTCTGGGTTTTTATCCAAAAGATTTGAAATCAGGATCTCAAAGAGATATTAGTTCTACCATGTTCATTGCAGCACTCTTCACAATAGCCAAGACGTGGAAAAAACCTAAGTGCCCATCTACAGATGAGTCGATAAAGAAAATGTGGTATTTGCATACAATGGAGTACTATTCGGCCTTTAAAAAGAAGGAAATTCTGTAATATGTGACACCATGTATGAACCTTGAGGAGATATACTAAGTGAAATAAGCCAGACACAGAAACACAAATACTGCATGATTCCACTTATGAGGTGTCTAAAATAGTCAAATTCATGAAATCAAAGTGTGGAACAGGGTTACTAGGGTCTGGGGTGAGGGAGAAATGGGGAGTTACTAATCGACAGCCATAAAGTTTCAGTTAAGCAAGATGAATCAGCTCTAGAGATCTGCTGTACCACACTGTATGTATAGGGAGTGATAGTAAGATTGTACATTTTTAAGATTTGCCAAGAGGGTAGATCTAATGTTAAGTGCTTTTTTCCATAATAAAAAGAAAAATTAAAAAGTATCATACAGAATCCTTTACCCAGAAAAAAAATCCTTCAAAGTTGAAGGTGAAATAAAAACTTTTAGAGAAAAATAAAAGCTGTGAAAGTGTACGACTATGAGTCCTGCACTACATGAAATATTTAAGGAAGTTCCTTCAGCAAAAGACAAGTGATATGGATGGAAGTTCCATCAACAGAAGGACATTAGCAGTGCCAGAAATGGTATATATATTGGTATGTAGTTTTTAAATTTTCAGTTATTTTATGTTCTCTTTAAAAGCTAATAGTTTAAGGCAAAAATAACAACAATACATTGCCAAGCTTAGAAGTAAAATGTGGACAACAAAACAAAGGATTTCAGGGAAGAAATGAAAGTACACTGTTGTAGGGTACAAACATCACACATGAAGTGGAGACTGTGATAAGGTAAAAATGTACCCTGTAGTTGATGCAGAAGTGCTTCTCAGAGTGTGGTCTTGAAATCCTTGGCATCCTCAAGACCATTTCAGAGGTCCCACTAGGCCAAAGCTGTTTTTATAATACTATGTTATTACTTCCTTTTCCATTCTCATTCTCATGAATATACAGTGAAGTTTTTCTGAGGTTAATTTATGTGTGATGAGATTGTATAATGAAATATACCAACATTTGGATGATCTGCATAACTCAGGGAACTAATGAATTTGAACAAAGACTAATGAATATTTTTTTTAAATCATGTGTAGGTAAAACATAAATTTTAAGTGCAATATATATCAATATGTTTTAGCAAACAGTATCTTGACATGTTTTTGAATTTCACTAAACTTTTCAAAACCTGCCAGATTTTGATCTTGTGTATAAAGAGCTTAGAAGTCACCATTCCAACCTAACAAGTAAAAAGCCAAACAGACTGAAAAAAATCAACAACTCTCCCTGGATCTATATAAGAAAAGAGGATACAGAGAACACCTATGCCTCCAAGGTTCAAAAGATCAACAGGCAAATACAGAGTAACAACTTAATGGAGCAGAGAGACTGACAAACAGAAATCACCACAGGAACCAGTGCCGGGGTAGGAACACCTGAACTGCAATTGACAAAGTGCTGGAGGATCAGAGTGGACAAGCTGAGAGTTAAAAACTTCATGGGCGACCTGTCGTGGTTGGGGGGTGGGCACAGTATTGTGAGCTCCTCCAGGAGCTTGACCAGATTCCCACAGTAAGTATCAGTGAAAAATCCCCTTGAGCTTCCAGCAGGGGGAGCAGAAGAGAACCCACTTTGAAATAAAACAGAGCACTCTTCTTCTTCCTAACATCGCCTGCCCGCAGGGGAGACTAGTTAACCAGAGCTTAACCTGGTGTATTATCAGAGCCCATCTGATCTAGGGAAGAGAACTACCCAACTTCAGCTAGCTCACTCTAGCCATCCTCTCCCATCTAAGAAATGAGAAGAAAACTGCAAAACACTTGTGACACTCGTAGTCCATAGGCATAGGCTCACTAAAAGAGTGAGACCTAATCACAGGACTCTAGAACACTTCCCCTCCCCCTATACCTTACCAGCACATTACTAAAGCCCCCTTTGCAACAGTTCCTTTTACCCAGTACATCATATCTGACTATCAAGAAGAAATTACAAGGCATATCACACTAAACACCAAAACAATAATACTCACATTCTTTTCAAGTACGTATGGAACATTCACCAAAACGTATATTACGGGTCATGATACATTACTCAATAAATTTGAAGGTTTGAATTCATTTTTTAAAAATGAGAAATGGTCTCTGACCAGAATACTTAAATAGAAAGCAATAAAGGATGACAGAAAATCTCCAAGAGTTGGAAATTAGATGATACACTTTTGAATAATATGAGATAAAGGGAAAAAAAACCAGAAAAATTAGAAAATATTTTTAACTGAAAGATAATGAAAGCACAGCATATAAAATTTGCGGCATGAAGCTAAGGTAGTAAGAGGAAGGAAATCTATAGCATTAAAGGCTTATATTAGAAATAAAGAGTGCCCTCAAAGTGATGATCTAAGCTTCAACTATGGGAAACTTAAAAAGAGCAAATTAAACCCAAAATAAACAGACTGAGGGAAGAAATACAAATAAGAATGGAAATAAGTGAAGAGAAAAACAGAAGAACAGTTGAGAAAAATCAAAATAACCAAAAGCTGGTTCCAAAAGGTTAATGCAATTGGTAAACCTCTAGCCTCACTGATGAGGAAAAATATCAGAATGAAAGAGGGGACACCACTACTGATACCACAGACATTAAGAGGATAAAAGAAAATATTTTGAATAATTTTATGTTAACACATTTAAGTACATAGATGAAATGGAGAAATTCCTTAAACAACAACCACCAAAGCTTACTCAGGAAGAAATAGTTAATATGAATAGCCTTATATGTATTTTGAAAATTAAATTAGTAATTAAAGACTTTCTAACCAAAAAAATCAAAAAACAAACAAAAAAACCCCCACCCAACAGGCCCAGATGACATCACTGGTTAATTCTTACAAATATTTAAGGAAGAAAGGAAACCAATTCTACACAAAGTCTTCCAGAAAATAAGTTAAAGGGAGCCCTTTAACTTACTTTACAATGAGAATTACCCTGTAATCAAACCACATAAAGATTTTAGGCTGTAATTTTCTTGTCATATCACTAAAGGACTAAGTAAAAGAAATCCTTAAGAAAAACATATAAAAAGAGGATTGTACATCATAACAAGTGGGATTTATCCAAAAGATTCAAAGTTGGTTTAACATTTTAAAATTCAACAACAGGAACTCATAAACAAATTAAAAGAGAAAAACTATATCGTCATATCAGGAGATACAGAAATAACATTTGACAATATTCAGTACCCACTCATGACAAACTCTCAACATCCTAGAAATAAAAGGGAACTTCTCCACTCCGATAAAGGGCAACTACAAAAACCTATAACATACTCAATGGTATAAGAATTGCTCCTTCTAAAATCAGGGGCAAGGCAAGTATATCCAAATGCATCACTTATACTGAATATTACACTGTGATCTTGCAAGGGCAACAAAGCCAAGAAAAAAATAAAAGGCAGAAGGAAGGAAGACGTAAAACTGGCTTTATTCAAAGACATAGTTTTCACAAATGCTGAAGGTATCTACAAAAAGATATTAGCTCTAATATGTAAATTTATCAAGTTTGCAAGATACAAGTTTAATACACAAGTCAGTTGTATATCTATATAACAACAAATAATTGGAAATTAAAAATGTTAAATTATCATTTATAATAATATCAGTACTATAATATTTAGGGTTAAAGATAAAATATTTAGAAAACCTGTAGAGAGAATATTATAAGATACTGCTGAGAAAGTTAGAGAAGATGTAAATAAATTTAGAGATATACCATGATTAAGGATGGCAATGCTCTATAGTGTTATGACGTCATTTCTTTCCAAATTGATATACAGATTCAACAAAATACCACCTAAAATCCCAGCAAGATTTTTTGTTGAAATTGTTAGGCTGATTCTAAAACTTATTTGGAATGTAAGAACTTAGAATAGCCAAAACAATTTTTAAAAGAGACGAACACGGCTTCCCTGGTGGCGCAGTGGTTGAGAGTCCGCCTGCCGATGCAGGGAAAAAGGGTTTGGGCCCCGGTCCGGGAAGATTCCACATGCCGCGGAGCGGCTGGGCCCGTGAGCCATGGCCACTGAGCCTGCACGTCCGGAGCCTGTGCTCCGCAACGGGAGAGGCCACAACAGTGAGAGGCCCACGTACCGCAAAAAAAAAAAAAAAAAAAAAAAAGAGAAGAATAAAGCTGGAGTGCCCAGACCATCAAATTTCAATACAAAGTTACAGTAACCATTGCAATGTGATACTGAAACCCACACACTGTCAACTGATTTTCAACAAAATTCACGATGCAACCCAACGAAGAAAGGATAGTGTTTTCAACAAGTGATACTAGAATATGTATGTATAAAACAGACCTCAATACTTACCTCACACTATAATTAAAATGGATCTTAGTCATAAAACTTCCAGAAGAAAACCAGAAAAAAGACTTGCAACCTTGGATAGGGAAAGATTTCTTAGGACACAAAGAACAAACCATGAAAAACCACAACAAAAAAAACAAAACAAGTCAAAGGAGATATCATCAAAATTTAAAACTTGTTCTTCAAAAGGCATGATTATGAAAATGAGGACTCAAGCCACAGACTTGGAGAAAATATTCACAGACTTTACATATAATAAAGGATTTTTATCTAGAATATGTGAGGAAACTCTTACAATTCAATTTTTGAAAATCCAATAAACAACAAATTTGAACAGACACTTCAGATAATATATATTAATGGCAAGTAAGCACACTGTTATGTGTTGAATTTTGTCCCCTCATTCTATGTTGAGGACCTAACTCCTAGTACCTCAGAATGTGACTGTATTTAGAGATAGGGTCTTTAAAGAGATGAGGTCGTTAGGGTGGGCCCTATTTAAATTTCACTGGTATCCTTGTAAGGAGAGGCGATTAAGACACAGCATACATAGAAGGAAGACCAGGTGAAGACACAGAAAAGAGAAGACAGCCATCTTCAAGCCAAGGAGAGAGGCCTCAGAAGAAACTAACCCTGCAGACATCTTGGTCTTGGACTTCTAGTCTCCAGAATTGTGAGAAAATAAATTTATGTTGTTTAAGCCACTCAGTTTGTGTTACTGTGTTATGGCAGCCTAGCAAATTAAGCACACACATGAATATATTCAATATACTGGTTATATAAAGAATGCAAATTAAAACAAACTCAAATGGCCAAAGTTAAAATAGATTTCTAACATCAAATGTTGACATGGATGTGGGGCAACTGGAATTTCGTACATTGCTGCTGGGAAAGGAAAGGGCACAGCCCATTTGGAAAACAGTTTAGCGATTTGTTTAAAAGTTAAATATATACTCAACATAAAACCCAGCAATTCTACTCTCAGATATTTACATAAGAGAAATGGAAACATATGTTCACTGAGTCAGATTCAACTATTCATAGCAGATTAATTGATAATAACCCCCAAGTGAAAACCACCAAAATGTTTAACTGGTGTATAGATAAACAAATTGTAGTTTATCTATATAATAGTTACTAATCAGCAATTAAAAAGAAAAATATTACTGATACATGCAACATTATGGATGAATCCCAAATCTTTATGCTAATTGAAAGAAGCCAGACCCAAGACTACATACTGTATGTTTCTATTTATATGAAATTCTAGAAAAAGCAAAACTATACTGACAAAAAGCAGATCAGTGGTTGTCAGCCCACCACCTCACCATCTGTGCTGTATATGTTTTCTCTGTCTCAAGACTTCTGCTAACTCTTGGCTTCTATATCTTCTTGGTATCTTCTGAGGCTATCTCTGTGTGCTCCTCAGATCTCAAGATCAATTTCTTGAAAACAGGAATCAGAGAGTTCCAGCTAATTATTGTTTGTGGCGACTCTAAACTATAACCTAAAAGTTACTGCTACTTTTTTCTTTGAGAGGTGGAGACTAGTTCCTTCCTCTCCTCTTGAACGTGGGCTGTAATTAGCAACTTGCTTCTGACAAGTAGAATGTGGCAGATGTGATGATGTGTGCTTCTGAGACTTGGTCTTAAAAGCGTATGCTTTCTTCTTGTTGTCTTTCTCTTGGATCCCTTGAGGGAAGGAAGCCAGTCATCACATCATGATAACGCTCAAGCATCCCTGTGGTGAGGCCCACGTGGAGAGGAACTAAAACTTCCGGACAATAGCCAGCGAGGAGCAGAGTCTGCGTGTCATCAACCATGCAAGTGACCATCTCTGAAATGGACGCTCCAGACCTAGTCAAGCCTCAGATTACACAGCTCCAGCCACCATCTTGACCACAATCCCAAACCAATCAAGCCACCTCTGAATCCCAACCTCCAAGAAGTATAAGGTAATAAATATGTATCGCTTCCAGTATGTATCGGGGTACTTTGTTATACAGCAACACTGCCCCTATATGGGGTGTTTTGTCCTAAGCTTCCAAGGACTATCTCAGGGGACCCAGGCATAAAAATAACCCGAGAGTATTCTCTCAGCAAGCACTCTGGGCTTGCAAATTTATCTCAGAGTGGACATATAGACAAGAAAGAACCCTTTATTGGGTAATTCAGAAAAAAAAAAAAAAAAGAATTCTAGATTTTAAAAAAAGGCCTGCCTTCCTTAGGATAATAATCACTTGCCTTAAAAAAATCAGAAACAATTTTCCTCCACACAAACATGACTTCAAATGAAGAGAAATTAGTTTAATGAGGAATTTCAGAGAAGACTAGGGTTCCTGAGAGTTAGTTTCTAAGATATGTTGCTTTGGGTTTCTAGGTTTGCCACTGTTAGCAGGCTAACAGTTAAAAGGCTAAGTCAGTTAGCCTTCTTGGTCTCTACTGAACAGTAATTTTTAATCTAATTTTTGTCAAAGACAGCTTTGTGAATCTAGTGTCTTTATCCTGATAAATACAGACTGCCACAGTGAGTTTACAAATTCTCAGCTTCTTTTGGAAAATATTTCTGGCCTGGCAATTGTGCCTGGTAAAAGTTGAGTAATTCTAGTAGTTAGGGTCCAAGTAACTCATGGTTTATTGGTGGTGTATAAATCTGAAGATTTTTAATTATATGGTCTACTATGTATTTACTACTTCACTGCATATATTAGCTAATTCTTTATAAATGAAGTTCTGTTTTCGGAAAGTGGTCCTGTTCCCAAGGAAGCTGAGACTCCAAATTCTAATATGTGTGTCAAGAGTAATTACCCATTTCGATTACAGTTGATTTATATAGCCTGTTGCAACACACCCACTTATTTGATATAATTTATAAATTCTTAATGTTAATAAATAACAACTTACATTGGTACTCACCTAGGGAGACTAGATTTAAAGGAAATCCTCACGATCAGTTAACTACCTTTTTCTGTACATTCAGCTTTCCCGTTAATGAACCTCTTTTTATTGGGTATCAGCAGAGTAACTCAGAATGAAAGTGCCCATTGATCACGGATCAGCCGCATCATTTGATTGTATTAAACGTGACATTATCCTTCCCAATACTCCTAGCTAAGTATAACTACAAATAGCCCACAAAGACACTTTTCTATAGGTTAACTTCTTTACAGATAAAAGATTCCTCAGGATAGAGTACATATGACATGAATCTATTAGATGCTTAAGTTGGATCAATACCTCTTTTTATGAAGGTACTAAAACATCTCATTGGATTACTGTTTGGAACAACAAGGCAGCAGGCATCACCTCAGTGGGGTCACTCCTAAGGATCCACAACTTGCTTTCAAAAGAAAGCAAAACCAATGCTTCCCTACTTACTAAATGTTTCTTCTAGCTGAAGAGATGAATTCCAACGGAGCTATTCTGGTAGCAGCTGCCCTTATTATCTGGTTGCAATGTACACTCCATAATAATTTCACCTTCAAAATATGTAATGATAAGGAGAATGTTGTGATAGTAAACAGCTGCCGACTGCAGCAAGTAGATAAAAATAAACCCTTTTAGGTAATTCTTACTGTTTAAAGATACATATTTTTAAAGTTCCCATTCCAAAGAAAGATACCTTATTTCTTTTTAACTGGAACACAAAAGAAGAGAGAAACTGTTACACAGACAATTGACAGAGGCTACTGAAGGGGGGCCATCAGCAACACCTCCAAACCTCACAGCAACTACAATTCCACGTTCAAATGGGGGAAAAAAAGGAAAAGACAAGATGAATCTAGCTACCGTAATTCAGGTTAAAAAATAACAGCCTAAAATACTTTAAAAGATTATTTAGCAATTTATGATAATGTATAACCATATTCTTGCCTCCTGAAAGACATTTGCCTACATTTGTATTTATTCCTTGTTAAGGTGAAATATCACTAGACTTGAAACAGATGTGAAACTATGTTTTTTAGATACTTTTCTTTGACGTTGGTATTTTAACACTGTGATTAAACCAGATGGAAAACAACTTTTTTTCCCCCTTCTTAAAAAAAGAGAGAAGAGAGGAAAATAAAACACACACGCACAACCAGGTACTTTCAGATTGTAGCTGCCATAACAACTTAAGTCAGCTTCCATCACTAAATCATCTTTTGATCACCCTTATGGATTTTTTTGGTGTAACAAGTAAGGGATTCATTTATTTTACTTAATTATTTTCTATTGAGGAAATTCTTTTTCCTTTTGAAAACAGCTCAATGTCTATTTTAAAAGCAAAAGAGTACTATAAACTCCCCCTCAAAACTATAAAGCACAAGGGCTCCCAAAGAAAGCTTGGAAGCATTATATTGCACTGCCACAGACTTCTAATGATATTTTTAAAGGGTATTTTGTTTCCATGAAAATTAAATACTTTGGGTAGCTTTACAATGTGAGAATTATCCCCATGTTTTTCTGTTTCAATAGGCCAATTCAGAAATTGTTTATGATAACACCACCAAAACATACTGCAGTAAAATGCCTTCCTTCTGGTCTCTTTCATCTATTGTTTAATCTCTAGGTCTGAACACATCTGGAAAACAGTGAAAGCTGGTAACGAAGCAAGTTGCTCCCTAGCAACAGCATCTCAGGAAAAATAGGCTCGTTTGTCAAGTGGCCCCAAATCAGGAAATCAGGGGGCCTTGGGGAATGATAATGGCATGTACAAGGTACAAAAGATAAGTTAACATTTACCTTCCCAAAGTGGCATGTTCAATGTCCTCTATAAACAGGGCACCCAAACTGAAAAAAATGGAAACAGCCATGACGGCTAACTGTACACAACCCTTCACACTTCTGTAATGCAGAGGGCCAATTTGTGTGTGTCCAATTCATCACAGATAGTGACTTTTGTAAAATATCATTAAAGATGTATTCAGGGAAGTGAAATTAAAAAGACATCTCAAAATGCAAAACCATTTTAATAATAGTCACCCAACGTAAGATCTTTCCGTTGAATTGCTTAATGATTTCTGAGCACCCTCAGTTTCTGTCCAGACCTCCTTAAGAGAGCCAGAAACAGTTCAGAGGCAGCACCTGTGAGAGCAGACCACTGCACTTTAAATAGCTCTTGATGAGAGCTGAGCTTCTCAAACTTGCGCATCAGGGTGACCTGGAGAGCTTGTTAAGTGCAAATCCCTGAGCCCCAACCTCAGAGAGTCAGATTCAGTACATCTGGGCTAGGGGTGGATAATTAGCATTTCTAACAAGGTATTGCCCATGTCGGAGTCGCAGTGCCAGAAGACTTGCTGCGCTATATGGCACCAGTGTCTAATGTTCTCACTGCGGACATCCCATTATACCAAAGCATAAAAATCCTGAGAGCTGCATGAGTGTAAGATTACCCAGGAGGAAGGCTTCCCTGGTGGCGCTGTGGTTGAGAGTCCGCCTGCCGATGCAGAGAACACGGGTTCGTGCCCCCGGGAAGATCCCACATGCCGCGGAGCGGCTGGGCCCGTGAGCCATGGCCGTTGAGCCTGCGCGTCCGGAGCCTGTGCTCCGCAACGGGAGAGGCCACAACAGTGAGAGGCCCGCGTACCCAGGAGGAGAGGCGGGAAGCTAAAGCTTTAATTGCTCTAGTGGTTCATCATAATTTTCAGCACAAAAGGTAAATATGATGGCTTAGCACCCAAAGTTCTTCAGGATCTGCCTCATTTCCCATTTTTGCCCGTTTTTTTCTTACTCTGCACTCCTTACCAGTATGGAATTTATGCTTCAGACACAAGGAATTATGGGTAGATGGAAGCTGACCATGAATCTGACAGAGAATCTGACAGTTCTCCTGTTCTGCCTTCCTATGTTACTCCCTCTGTCTGGAAAGGCTCTTCCTCCCTTCACTGAAATTCCTCCTCCTCTTATTCTTTCTTTCAACAAATATTTTGAACTACCTGATGACATTTTTATAGGAAGTTTAAATGAGATCATGCATTTAGAAGGCCTAGTAAAGAACTAGCTCTTGGCAAGCACTCAATAAGCATGCTAATGTTGACAGTGATGATGGCAAAGAGAATAAGCTTATGTGATGATTAGAGTCTCTAGCACTTTGTTTTGTAACTACTGACTTTTAAGTTACTTCAGTTAGACTGTGAAGTTCATTGTAGGAATTATGTTTTTCACATCAACATTTCCATTTCCTAGTGAGGTCTCAAATACAGGAAGGTCTTCATAAATGTTTGCTGAAAGAATGGTAAAAACCTGAAGGGGTCATGACACACATCTATATTTAATCTTCTTTTTCCACTATGCCATGTTGCATCTTTTAAAATTTCCCTTTTTCCAACCTCCCTATCACAGTTAAAACACACATACATGCACACACACACACACACACACACACACAATTTCTCCTTCTGTCATTTTAAATAATCCTTGGGCAAGGTAATTATTTGTTAATTTACTTGAATTATTTAAGACTTTTTAGAAATGTCTAGGCATTCATCATTCCTGTAAATGGCAGGGGGCTGTGGCAGCTGTGCAGGTGTATCCCTTGGCTCCCCCGTCAAGAATGAACTTGCCCTTCAGCTTCAAGAAGTATAGTTTCAGGATCTGTCTCTGCTTTCAACTCAAGGTCATGATCTCCTCAGAAAGCCCCTTTGTGATGACTGAGTATAAAAGGGAGCTAGGTTTGGCTACGTCTGCCTAGTTCCGGATTCCTCTAATGAGGGGACTTCACACTAAAGCTTCCTTTGAACTGGCGGAACTTTCCGATCTGCATCATGGTATGAGGCTCTACCTCCCAAGCCTGCTACCTTCCAACTTTCCTTTCACAGGTGTCTGATGAGCAATGTTGTCTGAAGACTTTCTCTGCCCAATCCTGCATCCCTAGCCTCGCATCTTTTACAGGTGTTTCTTTTTCATGGCTCACGGGTCTAGCCGCGGCATGTGGGATCTTCTCGGATCAGGGCACGAACCCGTGTCCCCTGCATCGGCAGGCGGACTCTCAACCACTGCGCCACCAGGGAAGCCCTTACAGGTGTTTATTATTCCCTGTGTACATCCAACTTCATCTCAGGGTTTCCCTCCTAAGGGCATAGAAGCATAAAAATACAAAGGTATGTTTTTGGCTTTCTTAATGGGATATTAAGCATGGAATCAAACTGGCGTCTAGCTAAGAAAAAACTTGAACAAGATATAAGTGAGACCTGCAGACTGCATCCCCCATTTATCTGAGATGAGGCATAAAGATGGGTAATTGTGTCCTCTACCCGCTGAGACACACTTCATCCTTTCCCCTTCAGTGGGGTTCTATCACTACTGCTATTTGAACCTCACTTTTTCCATCTGCATTTCTCTCCATTGTGTGCGTTCATGATGCTTTCAGACTCCAGGACCAATATCCACAAGTCATTCTTCATCTTGTTTGTATTCAGAGAGACATCTGTGGGTGAGTAAAGGCAATTGTAGGTGCCTTCTCAACTATTTAACAATGAGAGCAGGAAGATATAGCCAAATTTTCTCTTTTGCTACACAGACAAAAGCTGCAGCTATGTCAACATAGGAAAAGGTAAATTTATTCAAACACCTAGTAATAAATTGTGAAAGCAGTTTGTACTAAATCAGTGGTTCTTAGTCTTCTGGAGCCTCAAATACCTTCAAATATGACACAAAATCTATAGACTCAATCCCTACATAAAAGCACTATTATTAAAATGAAGAGATTAAGGTGTTGGTTCTACTATCATCCTTTCATTTTTTTTTTTTTTTTGCGGTATGCGGGCCTCTCACTGCTGTGGCCTCTCCCGTTGCGGAGCACAGGCTCCGGATGCGCAGGCTCAGCGGCCATGGCTCACGGGCCCAGCCACTCTGTGGCATGTAGGATCTTCCCGGACCGCAGCTCGAACCCGTGTCCCCTGCATCGGCAGGCGGACTCTCAACCACTGCGCCACCAGGGAAGCCCCTCATCCTTTCATTTTAATCAGTGTTTTACTGATAATCATGAGTACATACTAGGATAATATTTTGCTGTATAAATTAATGTTTTTCACTCCCAGTCATTAGTTTTACTTAATTGTTATTCTACAAATAAAATGACTGAAATTATGCCCCGGGGAAGGGAAGCTTCAGCAAAATAAATAAACATATTAATACATTATATATATATGTGTGTATACACACACACACACACACACACACACACACACACACACACATATACATGTATTTTTAGTGTTTAGTTTTTCAAAGCTGGCTTCTTGGCTTGAGAAATGCATTTGGAAGAATACCTGCCTATCCAAATTTGTTTCATCCTACAGCAGGTGAAAATTCCTAGTGCACAGATGGGGGAAAAACATAATTAGAGAAGTCAGTTTATGTGACTAACAGTGACACTTCCCATTCAAAGGGAAGAGAAGGAGAGAGCAACAAAAATTTTTTTAAAAATAACATGCACTTGAATACAAGGTAAAGAAGCAAATAAAAGTTTATGTAAAAATGTCAAACCTTCCGAGGCACTGAAATCTCTTTCAAATCTAAGAATGTGGTTCTATTTTGAATAGAAGTGATTCCCAGGGTATGACTTAACTAATGCTGTATAACAAGTACCCCTCCCCGCAAACGAAATAGCTTAAAACAGAAACCATTTAAGTATCTCATGATTCTGAGGGTCAGAAACTTAGTCTGGGATCAACTGGATGTTTCTTCAGGTTTCAGTTCAGTTATCATGCATCTTTAATCAGCGGCAGTGGGGAAAGTCAGGGTCAGAGGCTTTACTGATACTGTCTGGGCTTCTTCCCACATGTGGGACGTCTGCTAGGACATCAGAATTGACACATCTCTGAAGCATGTAGTTGGCCACCTTCCAGCAAGCTAGCATTGTAAACAGAGGCAGGGGGCTCCAGAGAGAGAACAAAAACATGGTACGCAAGGCCTCTTGGAGACTTGAGTTGGAACTGAAAACGTGTTATTTCCACTGCATTTATTTGCCAAAGCAAGTCACAAAGCCAGTGAAGGATCAAGGAGTTGGTAAAAAGATTCTACCTTTTGATGAGAGAGGCTGCAAAGTCACATTATAAAGGTTATGGACAAGAGAACAGTGAAGGATCGTGGCCATTTTTGGAATTCACAGCATTTAATAAGATATTTGGATTAAAATCATCTTAACAATCTCTGAATAAAAACTCAACTCTTATCTGCCTCTATTTTACAGTGTCCTGTACCATCATATCCACTTCTTACAGATAAATAGAAAAATTGGCCTTTTGGGACCCAGTGAGCACTGTGGTCTTTGGAAGCATTAACTAGTTCACCATGGCATTCAGGTGCCCTTTAGAGTCTGTGTCCTATGAGGTTGAATGTCCACATGGCAGTTTAAGTAACAGTTCGTCAAGTACTGGCTGCAATTCCGCCCCTCCCTGATATCTGCAAGACATCTAGATAAAACACAAAATTCTATCCCTTCTCTTAACATTTGCAGGACTTTGGTTGGCTTCATGCTCCTCCAGTTGGACCATCCCCACATTCGTGGACCTTCTCACTGTGATCCACTACAATAACTAATGTTTCTCTCTGTGCACAGGTTCAAAGCTTAGTGCCACAATTTTAATACTTCAGGGGATTCGCAGGCCCCTTTGAGAAGCTGATAAAGGCTGGAGACCCTCTAAAAATGTACATCACACATTCTCACAAAATTTTCTACATAATTTCAGGAGGACCACAGACCTCCCAAAGCCCACCCATGGACCTTGTAAGAGCCTGTGGACCCCATTTAGAGGGACGTCCTCTAGATTATGGCAATAAATGCTCTTACACTATGGTATTCAGCTAATAGAATCAGAGGTGGCAGGAGAGCACACGGTGGCAGTCAAAGGTACACTGCAGGCACAGTCACCAAGTTCTGCCTTCCTGAAGGATGAATGTTCAGACATTATTTAGTCTGGGAGAGACAAGTCTCTGGTTGTTCTTCTCAAATGTGAAAAAACAGAAGTAAATTGGCTGAGTGTGGATCTTGTTCTCTTGTGGATCAAGAGCAGTAACAGAATCACCACTTGTGATCACGGCAGCAGAACAGTCCCTTAGTACAGACCCTTCTCTCCATTGAGAAGGTAGAACTTGAAACCCTTTGAGCGGGGACCATTTTGAACCATGACATCTCCTCTATTAAGGAGCTTCCCTGTTATATTGACAGATGAAATACAGTCATGTCAAAGATTTGCTTCAAAATAATCCAGGGTGGGGGGCATACAGATGCAACAAAATGTCATGAGTGTACAATTACTGAAGGCGAGTGAAGAGTATGTGAGAATTTTTACACTAATCTTTCTAAATACTTTTGTATGTGTTTGAATGTTTTTTTAAATAAAAATTTTTTAAAAGAGAGCAAGAAATGTCAGTGTTTATTTCAAAGGGAAAGGCAAATCCAGGTAAAATAGAGGAGCATAAATATATAGCCTCCTTGCAAAGCACTTGGAATGAAGAGATTGTCTACATCCTATTTTACTCTTTTTCTACACGACCACAATATCTCTTTGGTTCCTCTATCTCATTTTAAAAGACTCGCTCCCTAATTTTTTATTCATTCAAGGAGGTTAGGAAACATGATTTCAGAAGGTGAAACAAACATTAACTCTTGGCTAAACCATAGCGTGTTTCACCAGCAATTCGTGGGCTCTCCCACGCTCTGCTTTAGGGCTACTGACAAGTGAGACAGGACTTCCAAGATACGCGACAAGGAAGCACCTTGCTCTTTGCTCTCAGCCTCTCACACTGCCCCGTCGTTTTCCTTGTGTTCTAGGCCCAGGCGATCAGGCAGTAAACACAAACACCAGTCGATTACACATCACTAACTAGGAGCCTCAATTTCTTCACCTTTAAAATAAGGGACGTTCTAGACCAATCTACCCAATAGGATTGTTTTAAACCACAAGTTAAACAATTAAACAAGACAGTAAACATGGCGGCTCTTTGTACTGTAAATTCTAAAGGCACTGGTTTTACATTGTGTTTAAGGGTTCTGTCCTCCTCCCAACCCACTCTGTCCCAGCCAGGGCTCCTCCAGAGCAGCTCCACTGCAATCTGTTCCTGTCTCTGAGGTTCTGTGGAGAATTTCCATGGAAAAGAGGGTGTCATTGCCAATGAAAATGTTGAAAACTACTGCCTTCAATTTGTAGGTTAAAGAAAAGCTTAAAAGTTACTACTGTGAAATGAATATCAGTTATGAGATAAAACATTCTAGAATCATGAATCCTGTCAAAGAAAACTATGATTTGCAATATATAACTATGTATGTATATATGTACATACATGTGTATATAATATATACATATATGAGTAATATATACATACACATTATATTTACATAGACACACACACACATGTATTTGCTAGATAGATTGATTGATTTCACAAAGAATTTTCAGGAATGCCTCTATGCTATAAAGTAGGATGGGCTAGAGTTTCCCGGGGGAGGGAAAGCTATGAAAACAGCAGTAACATTCTGGAACCAGAATAAGAATCCGATGACCTAGGTTTGAATCCTAACGCCAATGTTTAGCACCAGTACAACCTTGAACAGTTTTATGTGTTTGTGCCCAATTTCCTCAACTGTGAGCCATTTAAAATAATACCTAACTTCTTGTGAGGATTAAATGAAAATTTTAAATGCCTGGTATTCACCTAAGACTTTAAAAAATCCTAGGATGGGATATAAGAACTATGCAGCCATTCATGTCTTCTGGTTTATTTCAACTTCCAGAAAATTCAGACCCCATTTGAAGCTCAACTGTAATAAGTAGACTGACCCTTATCATCCTGGAATTTGGATTTTTCCTTTCCCTGTTATTGAACATTTACTTTTATTTACATTTTCCCTGATCTCAATTTTCAATTTCATTACTTTTTTAACACGTGCATTCTCATCTCAGCTGTTCCCCATCCTTTGTGGAGCAAAGTAGAGGCAGGGAGGGAGGGAAAGTGAAGAGGAGGCTGGGGAGAATCTAACATTTTTTTCCATAAATGCTCAAAAAGCATTTGTAAATATAAAAATAGCATGATTAATCTGGTTGTCCGTAGCTTCTGGAACCGTTTCACTGAGGTGTTTAATTAATAGACTTTCTATCGGTAGAGCACCTTTTCTTCCCCAAGGTGCTGTGCCCATGATGTGAGAATCTCACTCGTTACACGGTCCCAGTATGGAGGGTCTTTTCTGGCCCTTTCCAGAAGGTACCAGTGAGGGTTGAGAAGAACAGTCTTCCTCCTTCTCTCTCTTTCTCTCTTTTTATCACAGTTTGGATTATTAAATATAATACACTGGAGCCTTAGTATAACAACCAATCTTTGCCACCAGCCACATAATTTATTTATGTACCCAGAACTATTCCTGTAAAACATCTATATACTATAGATGGATAAATGGTAAGTGACAGCTGAGAGAAAAACAGTCTAGACCTCAGAGGAATCTAATAATTCAAACTTACTACAGACAGCCTGAAGATAGTTAACATATATAGTATCGATTATATCAAGATTTAGTACTCTGGAAAAAAACCTCATAAAAAAAACAACATTTTGCTATCACAGGGGTCTGAGAGAGGGGCAATTAAAATACAAGAAACACCAGTCTTTTTCATATGAAATTTTACAAATATTTCTACCTTCTGAAAAACCAGAGAACACTTTTTCTTCATTTAAAAAAGGCTATGTCCCCCCTGATAGCAATATGATCCAGGCTCATCCCCTTAATTTTTATGTTATAGCCCTATATGTGTTCCCACTGAAGGAGGTGTCAGCTATCATGCCAAGTGACAACTCTGACCAAAAGAGGGCTTTGGCATTTCTGAAGACAGACTCTTCCTACACAGAAAGGCTGGATATTACTTTGGAGCGTAGTGTCTATAAATAGACACCACACATTCTGTCCATTCCTCTATTTCTTCTCTCTTTTCTCTACATAGGCAGTCTCACTTTTCCCCAAAGTCTCAAATATTGCTTTTATGCTATGGCTTCCAAATTTACAGCTTTATCCCTGATTTTTTTTTTCTTGAACCCCAGACTCAGGAGTTCACGCTATCCAGAGAATACTCCGCGTGGGTGTCCTGACAGCATGCCAAATTTAATTTGTTAGAAAACAAACTCCTGGGCTTCCCTGGTGGCGCAGTGGTTCAGAGTCCACCTGCCGATGCAGGGGACACAGGTTCGTGCCCCGGTCCGGGAGGATCCCACATGCCGCGGAGCGGCTGGGCCCGTGAGCCACGGCCGCTGAGCCTGTGCGTCCGGAGCCTGTGCTCCGCAACGGGAGAGGCCACAACAGTGAGAGGCCCGCGTACCGGAAAAAAAAAAAAAAAAAAAGAAAAAGAAAACAAACTCTTCCTTCTCCCTGTCCCCCTTCCCCAGGTGCCTCATGAGGTAATTCCTGCTCAGAAGTGACTCTTCCATCCCCGCCTGTTTGCTATCAGAGAATCAGCATGACGCCCTGCAGACCTGAATGCAGGGAAGAAGCTGATGGGATGGGTAGAAGAGACTCAAGCTTTGGGTCCACACCCCACATCTCCCAGATGGTTGTTCTTATTCCCTCCTCTGTGCTCTCAGAGACTCCTGACTATGCCTCTATCAGAGAACATATCTCACTACTGTGTGATGATTTGATTTATGTCTTGCCCTTTGGGGGTTTTGAGCTCCAAGGATAGAGAAAATGTCCTTCTGTCTTAATGTAACCAGCTCCCTAGGGTATGTTCCTGAATGAATTTCTCTTAATTCATTTGGAAAACCTTTACTGAACACCTACTATGTGCTAAGTGAAGGAGATGTAATTGTGAAGGTGACAGACTTTGTCCCCACCCTTAAGCAGCTAGGAACATAGACCAGAAGGGCAAAATGCTATCACAGTGTAAGTTCAGATGCTGTAGAAGTACATGAAGGTGAGGGAAATAGGGAGAGGTTGGTAAAAGGGTATAAACTTTCAGTTATAAGATGAATAAGGTCTGAGAATCTAATGTATAATACAGTGACTATAGTTAATAACACTGCACTGCATGATTAAAATTTGTTGAGTGAGTAGAACTTAAATGTTCCCACCAAAAAAAAGTAAATACGTAGGGTGACAGATGTGTTAATTAACTCAGTAGGGGAATCCTTTCACACTATATACATATGTCAAATCATCACACTGTACACTTTAAATGTTTTACAATTTGATTAGTCAAGTATATCTCAATAAAGCTAGGGGAGAAAAACACATGAGAAGGTCCTTAATCTCCAGGAAGAAAGAATAAGAAAACATGCCTGGGACTAGGGTGAGGAAAGCTAGGTGCTCAAAGCACAAAATTTAAGGAAGCGCTGACTCTTGGAGTTGAGCAAGTATAGGGTCAGGAGTTAGTGCCTCCTTACATGCTGTTTCCTGGGTACCTCACTCTAGTCCTGGCCCTGATGGAAAACTTACCATCTGCTTATAAATACTGAGTCATTTGCAGAAGTATTTCAGGTTGGTAGAGCCTTAGAGACCATGATCTTCTCTAATAGGAAGTTAAATATTTTATAGGACCTGAGCAGACTCCCTTCTATTAAAGGCAGTGCTCGAGATATTAAGCATAATCACATTAGCTAGATTTGTTGTGGTGGTAATCAAAATCACCACAAATATAGGAATAATAAAAATTGGAGTAAATAGATGTGCTTATACAGTATCAGTAGTGACACATGTTAAGTAGAAACAGTTACAGTACAGTCTTTAGGGTAATAGCCTCTAGCACTTCACACTTTACTTGCTATGTGGCTATGAGCAATCCCGTATCTTCTCTATACCTCAACTGCCTCACCTGCAAAATGGAGACGATAACACTCTATCTCCTAGACAGATGTTCTTGGGAACATTAAATGAGTTCATATACATAAAGAGCTTAGAACAGTGCCAGGCACACTCGGAATATTCAATAAATGCTAACGTTATTATCTTTTAATTCTTCTAACTACCCTTAGCAGATACACCCAAAGTGTGTACTCCTGTGGAGAATGATAGGTTGAACACCAAGACTCAATTTGAGATCAGAGATCTTAAGAATTAGTTGAGGTGTTTATATAATTACTTTCAGGACATCCTGCACAGACACTTAAAACACTTCCAAGGACCACAATTACCCTCAAGAAAAAAAAAAAATCCAGCAGCATCATCATGAATCTTAAGAGTTTGAAAGAGACTCAGACTGCATCTCTGGCTTCATTTCTTGCCAGTCAGGTGACTTGTCTTAAGTGGGCCAAGGAACCCTAATTCATTTTATCCTATTTCATTAGTTTAATATAATATAATACAATATATAGTATAATATGATATATATATAATAGAATATAAATATTGTCTTTATTAATGAATATAAGGAAACAAAAATAATGACATATATTCTTGGTTTCTGTATCAGTTAGCTATTGCTGTCTAACCACCTGAAACTCAGAATCTTAAAACAATAAACATTTATTACCACATCAGTGTCAACTGGGCTCACTTATGCATTTGTGGTCAACTGTGGGTCAGTTTTTGGTGTTCAGCTGGCTATAGGCTAGTCTCAAATAGGCTGAAACAACTAAGCTCTTCCACATGGTATCTCATCCTCCAGCAGACTACTCTGACAGCTGAGGCAGGGTTCCAACAGAGGGAGCAAGTGCTCAAGGCTTTTGGCTTGGATTGGTCCACAGCCACTTACATCAAATTCTATTGGCCAGATCACATCATAAGGCCAATCCGTGTTGAAGAGGTGGAAGAACTGACACCATCTCTTAAATGGGAGGAGCCGCAAAACCACACTGCAAAAGGTATGGACACAGTGTGAGAAATTGGGGCAACAAATTAACCTATTAAAATCCCCAAGTATAAACCAGCAAAACATGAATAAAGCATTTCCCATTATAGCACACAAAGCTAAGGTCCTGGGTGAGGTGGCAGACGTATTTCTACCCTAAATTCAGTATTTTAAAAGACCTCTTTACATGAAGCAATGGAAAATCACCACGTTTAAAGACAATGATTGTTTTTCTGAATTCCTCTAAGGTTGTACATTTGGCTAGTCTTAAAAATCTGCTTCTGTCTTCCTTCAGCCCCTTTTGCTAGGCTTAATTTCCTTTTTATCTTTTGTCCAGTTTCAGTCTTAATGAAGAAGCTTAGTATTCAAGCAGCAGCCCACTCTCAGGGAGAGCTATTGTTTAATAGTAATGTTCACCTAAAAAATGAAGCAATGCTCCACTGCCTTTACATTCATTCAATGAGACACTCTCGTTCTGAGAGAGGCAGGTAAGGGTAATGCTGCCGCCCTCATTTTGTCCTCAGGGTTCGGAAGACCGAAGCCGAGAGCTGCCAGATGGAGGTGGGGAATTTGATCCTGCTGCCCAAGTCAGTGTCAGCTGCAAAATTCTAATCACCCAAGTGGGCAGGAAGTCACCTAGGCAATTCAGCTGGTGGGCGCCCATGTGAAAGGGAGAGATAATCATTAATGTCACTCCCGAGATAGGAAGGCCTTAACAGACAGAAATAGATTCCACCAGCACATTGCATGGAGTCTATTGAAGTGCAGACCGTGATCTGTAAAATGTTATGGAAGCAGTAGAGCAGACAAATCAAATTCAGCAGCATGTGATCAGCTGATAAAATAACTATTTTGTTGTGCTTTGGACTCTATGCAGTAACATGACTTTAAATTTTGGATGACAGGTCATTTCTGCGTATTAAAATGAAAAGCTTTTCCCAAGTACCATATCCTCTGTGAAATTCTTTACCTAAACGTTACTGGTAAAGACCGAAAAAGAATAAAGTCTGCCTACCAGCTTACCTGCCTGACACAATGCTCTGGAAAATGAAACAATGTTCTTTCCCTAAAAAGTCTCTTTCGAAGAACAACTTTAGCTTCAAAGAAAGTAAAAAATTTGTGGATCATATGAAATAAAGTCTACTAGGACTAAAGTTTTTCTGGGTGCCCAGCCATATTTTTTAATAGCGATCCTCTTATTTCTTTTTTCCATTGACTGAAGATAGAAAGAATTGTGGCTAACCAGGACAGTTTCTGTTATCTAAAAAATCCTCAAAGCTCTAAGTCTCGCTATATTAATGCCTATGGAAAATTTACATACGTGAAAAACAGAAGTCATAGTTTACCTTGTACCCAGATCTGTTCAGGCAGAGGAAGAATGTGTATTTTTTTCATATCTTAATAAGCTGTCAACACTCAAATCTTGATAAAACTTCAACTGCTTCTCTTACTTCCAATTCTCAGTACACGTGTATGATATAAAATGCCAAGAACTCAGTAAATGGAGATATTGTACAAATAAATGGATGAAGGATTATGTTTCTCAGTGGGTTTTTTTAGGCTAAACACAGGACACACACTGGATTGTTCAGAAGAAGCAGGATGTGATTTATAGGTCAGCCTGAGTACTGACATCTGGACCACTTGTTCCTGTTAATTGAGTCAGATGAGATGACAAGAATATCTTGTAAGTACGGATGGGTGGTCAGCTTGTAATCACACAAAAACAACTCCACATACTGTACCAATATCAGAGAATACTTTCTAATTTACAAAGCACTCTCTTCTTTGTTTAAATATCAAATCCTTACAACATGAGGTAGATGATGAGTGAATGGCAGGGACTTGAGATTCAAAAGATCAAGAGGGTCACTCCGGACCCCTAAGTGGCCAAGCCAGGACCCCAAACTTGGGTGCTTTGACTCTACATTTAGTTTTCCTTTGTTATCATTCTACGAAAAAAATTCTGCCCACTCCCAACCCTCTGAAAAGTGATCAAAAGTTTTAAATTGTGTTAAAATTAAATGGAATGGGGGCTTCCCTGGTGGCGCAGTGGTTGAGAGTCTGCCTGCCAATGCAGGGGACGCGGGTTCGTGACCTGGTCCGGGAAGATCCCACATGCCGCGGAGCGGCTGGGCCCATGAGCCATGGCCGCTGAGACTGCGCGTCCGGAGCCTGTGCTCCGCAACGGGAGAGGCCACAGCAGTGAGAGGCCCGCATACCGCAAAAAAAAAAAAAAAAATGAAATGAAATGTCTCAAATGAAATTGTCCTGGATAAAATGTAAAGCTTCATTGTCACAAAAATGGTTGTCTAATTAATTTTAATTGTCATTAACAACCTTTGAAGCAGGTGGGGTGACTAGTGTCTCCCAATGACAGGTGAGGAAACAGCATTATAATGGTTGCCGACCTGACGCCCCTCCATTCTTCTTGCCAATTCAGGATGAGGGTGGCACCCTATCCTCCTTTTACCAGAGCGCAAATCTAGTGAGTACTGGGAGAAAGTGCTCTGGAAATCAGATAGCAGGACCTTGTTGTGCAGGTTGTAACTCTGAAAGTGATACACACTGCATAATAAAGGCAGTTTTCACCTTGCCACTCCTAAAAATCCTTCCCCTGATGGAGAAATTCCTTTAACCGTAGCATAAGCCTTCCATTCCATAATTAGAGATGAAAATATGGAGCTGACACCTCTCTGGAGTTAATCTACCCATTGAGTTTGAGTTCTGACCATTTCTAGAGTCCTTTGGCAGGTCTCCAACACCCCACAGATTTGAATGAAGATTAAATGAAATAGTACATCAAATGCCTGATTTAATATACCATGATTAGGCACTCCCTAAGTATTTACTCCTTTCCTTTTCCATTCCACTCAAATCTCGAGAAAATGCTCTCTAGCATGTGGCCTACTCACTGTTACCTAAACTCTGTAACTAACACAACCTCACAACTTTGTTCATGCTGGTCCATCCACTTCAAATGCCCTCTCCCTGCCCCAGCTTGGAAAATCCAAGTCCTACCTCTAATGATGTCACTGAAGTTCTGTGTTTAGCTTTTCCCATCACTAGGCCCCACTCTCTGACCCCCCAACCTTCCTCCATCAATGACATCATGACAGCAACACAGTATGATATGATCTGCTGATAACATATACGCCTATAAAAAATTATAAGCTCAATAAATATTTGCTGGATTAGATTTAGGGGAAGGTATCAAGCTGACTCTGTCCTCCGAAGAGAAAACAAAAACAAAACAGGAAATGGTAGAAAAAAAAACCAGGAAACATATTTGACCTACTTACACTATTGCCTTGAGCCATGTCTAGAGGCATATTTGGGCCTATTTTCATAAATTTCTCTAAAGTCCTTGCTCTCATGAGAGTAAAATAGTGGTTGCAGCACAATAAGAAATATGGCCCCTAATGAGTATTTGCTCATAAGTGGTTGACTAGGATGCTTTACATTCTGTGGGTTGCTCAAGAAATAAATTTTCATTTTATTTTGAGAAAAAATATTTTTAGGAAGATCGTTTGTTTTGCTTTGTTTCATTTGGTGATATTTCATCTGTTTGATTTGTTTTAAACAAAGAATGACAAATGCGAATACTTTCTAGATCAACTATTTTGGATATGATTGTCTCGCTGTTCTTTATGTTTTGGGATAACTACTGGCTATCACAGACACAGAATTGAGGCCAAAAATGGCCTGATAAACAGCCCAACAGGGTCTGAGGCTTAGGGCTGTGTTTAAGTACTTGGGCTTTGGAGCCATGGGTGACCTTGGATGAGTTAAAAGTCTGGGCTTCAGTTTCTTTCCCCAGCAAGTGATGATAGTACTATCTGCTACAATTACTTGCAGTAAGATTGGTAACATGAAAAGTAGTGAAATTAAAACACATTGGAAACTTTAAAATCCTTAAATGAGGTCTCAGACGTGCTTTAAAATATTTCAGCTCAAAACAAGAGATAAATGAAGCAAGTATGAAAAATCCTGATTATCCAGGTAATAGGTATACAGGTATTCATTGTTTCACATAATAAAAAATGTGAACTACATATATGACTACATAGGGAATAAATGCTACAGTTAGCAGTGGAATCCACACCTACAGTCCCATGACTTGCCCTTATATTTGTTATCCTTTTTTAGGATGACATCTTCTTTCAGCCTGTTTCTAAAATACCCCACATTTGTAGATTACTTTTACCATTACCTGTGCCACCACTATCATGACAAGAATGGCACTTTCTTAATGTTATTTCTGTGGACATTTTTATAGATTTCAGATGATTAGAAATTTCAACACAATATTCTTAAAACGTCTTTAAATGATCTCTACAGGAATAGGGACAGAGGTCAGGGGTATTCCAGTAGTGAGAGTCCAGGCCACTTCTCACCCTTAGCTTCTTCTCTGTGTCACATTCCTTTTGGTGATTTTCACATCACTCCTTCTGTCAGCAAGCATGTCTCTGAGTAAAACGTAAATAACTTCTTTCATCACTGCTCCCCAAAACTAACACATTCAGATCTTATTTAATAATTTTTTTTTTTTTTTTTGCGGTACGCGGGCCTCTCACTGCTGTGGCCTCTCCCGTTGCAGAGCACAGGCTCCGGACGCGCAGGCTCAGCGGCCATGGTTCAGGGGCCCAGCCGCTCCGCGGCACGTGGGATCCTCCCGGACCGGGGCACGAACCCACGTCCCCTGCATCGGCAGGCGGACTCCCAACCACTGCGCCACCAGGGAAGCCCACATTTTAATAATTTTACTGCTGTTCATTATAGGAAATATATACGATGAAAGGCATAACCAGGAGAAATTATAAATCTTAAGAAATCTTAGTAATTCATTGTCCATGGATTGGTTTCTGAGATGAATAAGATCTACACTGGACTTCTGCCCTCAGCTTCCATGCTTGAAATGTGTTCTTTCTTCTTTCTCCCAAGTTCCAAGCCAGGGTTTCTGCAGATCCCATGTTCCTGGGAGACCTGAAGGAACCTTGGTTTCAAGGTTTCTTGGCATCTCTTAAGACCTCCAAAGCTAGTGAGCAACTTCCCTGGATCTTTGTCCTTCCAAGCAACATCTCTGAGGAATTTTTCAAAGCAGATATTATAGTTATCAGGATCCTTCCAGTATAGCTGGATATTTAACACATCATCTACCCCAACCCCTTGATTCTGTCCAATTTCATTTGTTCAATTAACTTAAATTTAAGGTGTCTAAATTTAAATTTTAAATATTCAAGAGTCTAAAAGTTATATTATTTTTAGTTTTAAATCAGTAGGTGTAGTCCAAAATTGAGAATTCGGGATCTCATTAAATATGAATATAAAACAAGCTGGCACATGAGTGATACTGAGCAATGCCTAAAGCAGATCTGATGGGGGGTAGAGGAGGGATTATGCTATAGGGTTTCCAGAGCTGGCTAACAAATCATCTCAATGACTGAACAGTATGCCTGGTCCCCAGTCATTATAAAGTACTAGTTGCACTTCAGAAAACAGAAAACATAGGACGAGTTTAGTGACAAATCCTCAAAGGATAACATTGGTAAGGACAAAGATGTGGTCCAATTCAGGTTTTACACGATTCCCCCTAGAGATTTCATGAACCCACTAACCCATTAAGCCTTGGAAGTCAACTGGTCACTTGGAACTAGTTTGGTTATATAGTAACAGACTGTAAAAGTAAGCATTCTACTCCTAGCACTTTCCCATTTCTTCTAAATGAATTCCTGAGAGAAGGAAAACAGATCTATAAATGGAATGGAAGTGGGGGATTATTTTAAACCATTTTATAGCCTGAGAGAATACCAACTCTAATAATCCCTTGGAATATTCACTTGAAGTAAACATTTATTGGAAAGCAAAGAGCAGAATTCTGTGTCTTCTCACCTGGTTAAACCTACCTTTCTAGAAGGCATAGAGTAATTAACCTAGCTCTTCTAATAAGAAGAAGAATATAAATTTTGCTTAATTATCCTTCTTCTGTTTTGCATCAATGAAAGTGAGGGTCCTTTGCCTACAATTTCAAGACACTGACGACTGGGTACCTCTGTAAATAACATTAGTGGCTACCACAGACATGCTGAATGTTGAATTTTAAGGTACCATCAATTAATAATGAACTTCCACTTGATAATCTGATAATTCTCAAATCCAGAAATGGTAGTTTTCCCTATTGTTCTTCAAGTCTGTATTCAAGTATTCGGCTGAGATCAAGATATCCCGTTACTCAAGAAAGCTGACTTGCAATGACACTTGACGGCTCCTAGTCTAGTCACTGTCACATCAAACAGGTCACAATTTCTCTCTCCTTATAACTAGAAATAAACGTCATTAACATTTTGACAGAACAAATACAATGCAGCAGTGTAGGTATATGTTTAGCCTAGAAATCATCCATCAAACTTAAAAAAAAACTACTGAGAAAAATATTTGGAAGTTACTTAACTAGATCCTATTGAATACACTTAAATTGTTTCTCTTAAAAATATGTATTTCTGACATTTTTGGAAATCTGCATATTTCCAATGTATTTGCCTATAAAATCTGTTACATTTCACCTCCACAGAAAAAATACATTCTGACCCTCTATCTAAGGAAACAAGAGAGGAAGGTGATTGTTTCAGGCTTTTTTTACTCCCTTGAGTTACAAGAAGGGATCAGGAAGACACAACAACATATAAGGCATGCCTCACGGAGGATCCTCAATAATACTGAACCATTAGCTGAAGATTTTTATAAAGTCCATGGCCAGTATCAGATACTTGACATGAAATGAAACAGAGAATATTTTATAGTCCTTAATCCTATAACATACATTAAGCACCTAATATGTGCTAGGCACTCTGCTAGGCTCTGTCACTTAAATGGCTCATTTAACCCTCAAAACACACTGTGAATGGTATTAACTCCATCTTACAAGAGGAGCAAAGCAATTCTTCAAGGTGAAATAAGAAACTTGACCCAAATCACACAGTAGTGGTTCAAGCCTTTGACTCAGGCCTCCTATTATGAAAGCCAGTGTTTTCTTTCTCTCAGAATTGATTGACCATGAACAATCCAACAGCTCTAGAGTTGACACAAACCAACTGCATACCTACAGAGTGGAAGAAGATATTTGCAACAAATATATCTAGTAAAGGACTCATATCACAAATATATAAAGAACTCATACAAATCAATATGACAAAGAATAAACAATCCAGTCGAAGAATGGATGAAAGACTTGAATAGGCACTTCACAGAAAGGGAATGCCCAAATGGCTAATAAGCATACATAGAAGTGTTCATTTGTAATCTTCATGGAAATGAAAATTAGAACTACAATGAAATATCATCCTACATGTACCAGAATAGCGGACATAAAAATGACTACCTGTGGGTGAGGGTACACAGCAGCGTACAACACTGCTTGCAGGAATTCAAATTGTGCAACCCCTATGGAAAACTGGCAATAGCTACTAAAAATGAACATGTGTATGTCCTATGACCCAGCAATTCTAGCCCTAGGTGTACGGCCAAGAGACATGTATACCTATGTGTACCAAATGTTATGTTCAAGTACATTCACAGCAGCACTACTTGTAATAGCCAAAAACTGAAAAATTTCTAAAGGCTCAGAAAGCTTGGTTCATAGTAATAAACAGTGTGAGTTACTAATAACTATCTACGCATATATTAACTAGAACATATCTTCTGTTAATATATTCTGAATAATTGATCTTCCCCCAATTTATTCTCAAATGATATAAAATTCGTTTGTCTAAAATGGAGGTTTACTGTGTCTATACTTTAATATTAATGTGCGTGTATATATATTTATATGTATGTATAATACATACATATAAATATAGGCATATATAAAATCAAACATGTATATATGTACATACACCTCAAAGGATGAGAAAATATATATTTTCAATATTGTGCAACACAATTTTGTGCAAAAAATTAATTCAAAAAGTGACTTTTATATAATAAAGATTTTTTTCATCAGTTTTTATTTATTTTTCACATCTTTATTGGAGTATAATTGCTTTACAATGGTGTGTTAGTTTTTGCTTTATAACAAAGTGAATCAGCTATACATATACATATATCCCCACATCTCTTCCCTCTTGTGTCTCCCTCCCTCCCACCCTCCCTATCCTACCCCTCTAGGTGATCACAAAGCACCGAGCTGATCTCCCTCATCACAGTGTTTTTAAATAAAGGGAGCTACTGATGACATTTTAAAATAAAGGAGCAGCTATTTCAGATTGGCATTTTTATAGTTTATATGTAGGCTGGAAAAAAATCTTTCTAGAAATTCCTTTTCTTGATGATTCCACTAAATGGTGGAAGAAAATGTTTTCTGTAATTTCTTTTTATAAAAATGAAAAGAAGGGCTTCCCTGGTGGCGCAGTGGTTGAGAGTCCGCCTGCCAATGCAGGGGACACGGGGTTCGTGCCCCAGTCTGGGAAGTTCCCACATGCCGCGGAGCGGCTGGGCCCGTGAGCCATGGCCACTGAGCCTGCGCGTCCGGAGCCTGTGCTCTGCAACGGGAGAGGCCACAACAGTGAGAGGCTCGCGTACCACCAAAAAAAAAAAAAAAATGAAAAGCACATTTTGATTATTTTTCCTTTGTAATCTCTCGATAAGGTTTGGATAGGACAGGTATTCACTATTAACACGATAATGTGACTCAAACCAAAATGCTTGCCACTTCTTGTTAAGAGCCGTTTTCATAATTACATATGTGAACTAGTCTACCTATATTCTCATTACCTCAGATATAGTTAATTTTAGCTTGATTGGGGGCGTCAGGAAAGGTGTTTCACAGTTCTGAATACTAAACAAGTAACAGAACACAGTACCTTCCATATATCCCAATGAGCACTTTCAAGCAACCGAAAGTCTAAGATTTGTGAATAAATTATAATTCTTAGTTAATCTTTCTAGTCTGAGGCCGTGATGTAGAGCAGAAGGAATACTGACCTAAGAGTCAGAAACCTAGTTTCTAATCCTAGCCTCAGTTTCTTTACCTAAGGATTAAAGTCTCTGGAAGATACCAGGTCTCCTAAGCAGTATAATTCTGTTTTGCCAATTCAGCATCAGTCAGAGAAGGTCAAGTCTTGGATTCCCTTTCAACTGGGTAGGTCTAGAAGCTCTTAGACTTCTATTTACCTAAATCAGTGAATTAACCTTTCATGCTGCCAAACACACGTGATGCTGTGACCTATAACTGCTGACCCATCGCCACTTGTCATTTACTACACACCTGGTGACGTCTATTCACCAGGTGAGTTTACCTTTAGTTGTGCTTGTTCCCAAGCCTATTTATGCAAGTTTTATATATAATTGTAATTATGTAATTGTATCAGATAGTACATAAACAGATAACATGAGTGTGTAAAGAAAATAATTATTTCTAGGACTAAGTTAAACCATCTGGAGAGAACTGGTAAAAATGAGTCTCAAGAAAAATTGCTTTTGAATTAGGTGTGTCAACACAACTGTAAAACAGTTTTTAAAATGTAAAAATATTCTGCACTCAGCCTTGCATCATATTTAGGTTCTTACTATGTTTAAAAAGACTGAAAAGTGAACTTACAGGTGACGTATCAGGATATGGCTAATGCATAAACATGGTAGAATGCTAAGCAGAACTGTAATAAAAGAAAAAGCATTTTCCAACAACAAAAGACCAGGGCCACAATGGCATTATTTGTATTAAGTTAAAATAAAAGTTGAAGGTGTATGTTGTAGGTCAGGTACTCTGGAAATACACTGAGACAGACTTTCATGCAGGGAGCTTACTAGGGATTACTCGAGGAAGCTACAGTAATGCAGTGAGAGAACAAGACTGTAAAGAAGCTGAAATGCAATGCAGTTGCAACACAAGTCTCAGAGTTGTCCCAAAACGGGGGGGGGGGTGAAAGGAGGGGGCCCATGTACACCACCCCCATCCCTTGCACATTCACCAGCTACTGGAAGAGGACCATCCCCTGGGGAAGACGTGTAACCCGGGCAAGGCAGCTTCATCTCCCTTGGGTTGAGGGTAAATGTCACAGAAGGACTCAGCTGGGAGCCATCAGCAGCCTACAATTCCTGAAGGTAGGAAAATGAGCACTTTTGTCCCAAAGCAGGGGCTCATCAATATACAATGGAAAGGATATTTGAGAAGAGCTTAGATACCAGAAATGGACTCAATGTGATGTACTATGAAAAACTTAAATTGTGTCTATATAAACATTTCTAAGCATTCTTAATTGGGGAGCAACTCTAGTTAACTTCTTTTAATTCCTTCTACTAACATCATTCTGTGTAAATCAGTGGTTTTTAACCTGGGGCAATTTTGCCCCCATGCAAGAAACATATGGCAATGTCTGGGGACACTTCTGGTTGTCACGGCTGGAGGGGAAGCGCTACTGGCATATAGTTGGTAGAGGCCAGGATACAGCTAAACATCCTACAATGCAAATGACAGCACCCACAACAAAGAACTGGACCAAAATATCAATAGTGACAACCTCTGGTCTAGTCAATGCTTTCATTAACAGCTGCAGATAGCAAATATTTAAGTCTTAGATGTCTTTGGAATTTCAACCTGTTGGCTAAAAGTCATGCTTTTTGTAATCCTACTCTGATCACTGGACACAACTGTGTTTGAAAAGATTCAGTGCCACAGGTTAAGAATATAGCAGAGACTACTCTTCGTTCACCAAAAACTCCCTTTTTTCTTGGTCGTGTAGCTGGACCACAGTTCCCAGTCTCTGCAGTTTGGGGTAGCCAAGGGGCCGTTCTAATCAATAGAAGAGAAGTAAAAGTGATGTGCTGCTTCCACACATAGACCACAGAAACCTCTCATGAGTGATCCTCTATTCTCACTTTCCATCCTTCTGCTGGAAGACAGTGACCCCCAAGACACATGAGCTGAAGCACCTAAACGGTATAATGGGCACCGGAGGGAACTGCAACAAATTCACAGGGTTTTCCGGGGATATTATACATTTTCGAGGAAAACAGAGCAACATCTATGAAATACTGCACAAACGACGAGCCTGAGGTCATCTACAGTTTCAACGTGAGATCACCTACATTTCTTCCCAGAATTTATCTTTGTGGTTACTGTAATAAAAAGCAAGTGCTGCATAAAAATCAACATGGACAAGGAAATAAGGATGGGTGGTAGCCAATCCAATCTCCATGTTTAAGAACTGCAGTACCCAATGGACAGCCATATTTCAATTGGTACATAATTGTAGCATTTAAGAATAAATTTGGTTTTCAAACTATGTGTATATTTTTGGTTTTGTTTTTATATTCAATATATTTAATTTTTCTTAACATCTTTATTGGAGTATAACTGCTCTACAATGGTGTGTTAGTTTCTGCTTTATAACAAAGTGAATCAGCCATACATATACATATATCCCCATGTCTCCTCCCTCTTGCGTCTCCCTCCTACACTCCCTATCCGATCCCCCTAGGAGGTAACAAAGCACCTAGCTGATCTCCCTGTGCTATGTGGCTGCTGCCAACTAGGTATCGATTTTACATTTGGTAGTGTACATATGTCCATGTCACTCTCTGACTTCGTCCCAGCTTACACTTCCCCTTCCCTGTGTCATCAAGTCCATTCTCTACTCCTGGAACGTTATTCCCGTCCTGCTGCTAGGTTCTTCAGAACCATTATTTTTGTCCATATATATGTGTTAGCTTACAGTATTTGTTTTTCTCTTTCTGACTTACTTCACACTGTATGACTCTAGGTCCATCCACCTCACTACAAACAACTCAATTTCGTTTCTTTTTATGGCTGAGTAATATTCCATTGTATATATGTGCCACATCTTCTTTATCCATTCACCTGTCGATGGACACTTAAGTTACTTCCATGTCCTGGCTATTGTAAATAGAGCTGCAATGAACATTGTGCTACATGTCTCTTTTTGAATTATGGTTTTCTCAGGGTATAGGCCCAGCAGTGGGATTGCTGGTTCGTATGGTAGTTCTATTTTTAGTTTTTTAAGGAACCTCCATACTGTTCTCCATAGTGGCTCTATCAATTTACATTCCCACCAACAGTGCAAGAGGGTTCCCATTTCTCAACACCCTCTCCAGCATCTCGTTTGTAGATTTTTTGATGATGGCCATTCTGACCGGTGTGAGGTGATACCTCATTGCAGTTTTGATTTGCATTTCTCTAATGAGTAGTGATGTTGAGCATCCTTTATGTGTTTGTTGGCGATCTGTATACCTTCTCTGGAGAAATGCCTAATTACGTCTTCTGCCCATTTTTGGACTGGCTTGTTTGTTTTTTTGATATTGAGCTGCATGACCTGCTTATAAATTTTGGAGGTTAATCCTTTGTCAGTTGCTTCATTTGCAAATATTTTCTCCCATTCTGAGGGTTGTCTTTTCATCTTGTTTATGGCTTCCTTTGCTGTGAAAAAGCTTTTAAGTTTCATTACATTCCATTTGTTTATTTTTGTTTTTCTTTCCATTTCTCTAGGAGGTGGGTCACAAAGGATCTTGCTGGGATTTATGTCATAGAGTGTTCTGCCTATGTTTTCCTCTAAGAGCTTTATAGTGTCTGCCCTTACATTTAGGTTTTCAATCCATTTTGAGTTTATTTTTGTGTATGGTGTTACTGAGTGTTCTAATTTCATTCTTTTACATGTAGCTGTCCCGTTTTCTTAGCACCACTTATTGAAACAGCTGTCTTTTCTCCATTGTATATTCTTGCCTCCTGTACCAAAAATAAGGTGACCATATGTGCGTGGGTTTATTTCTGGGCTTTCTATCCTGTCCCATTGATCTATATTTCTGTTTTTGTGCCAGTACCATATTGTCTTGATTACTGTAGCTCTGAAGTATAGTCCGAAGTCCAAGAGCCTGATTCCTGCAGCTCTGTTTTTCCTTCTCAAGATTGCTTTACCTATTTGGGGTCTTTTGTGTTTCCATACAACATGTGAAATTTTTTGTTCTAGTTCTGTGAAAAATACTATTGGTAGTTTGATAGGGATTGCACTGAAACTGTAGATTGCTTTGGGTAGTATAGTCATTTTCACAATGTTGATTCTTCCAATCCAAGAACATGGTGTATCTCTCCATCTATTTGTATCATCTTTAATTTCTTTCATCAGTGTCTTAAAGTTTCCTGCATACAGGTCTTTTGTCTCCTTAGGTAGGTTTATTCCTAGATATTTTATTCTTTTTGTTGCAGTGATAAAGGGTTGTGTGTCCTTAATTTCTCTTTCAGATTTTTCATCATTAGCGTATAGGAATGCAAGAGATTTCTGTGCATTAATTTTGTATCCTGCAACTTCATCAAATTCATTGATTAGCTCTAGTAGTTTTCTGGTAGCACCTTTAGGATTCTCTACGTAAGTATCATGTCATCGGCAAACAGTGACAGCTTTACTTCTTCTTTTCTGATTTGGATACCTTTTATTTCTTTTTCTTCTCTGATTGCTGTGGCTAAAACTTCCAAAACTATGTTGAATAAGAGTGGTGAGAGTGGGCAACCTGGTCTTGTTTCTGATATTAGAGGAAATGGTTTTGGTTTTTCACCACTGAGAATGATGTTGGCTTTGGGTTTGTCATATATGGCCTTTATTATGTTGAGGTAAGTTACCTCTATGCCTACTCTATGGAGGGTTTTTATCATAAATGGGTGTTGAATTTTCTCGAAAGCTTCTTCTGCATCTATTGAGATGATCATATGGTATTTCTCCTTCAATTTGTTGATATGGTGTATCACATTGATTGATTTGCGTATACTGAAGTATCCTTGCATTCCTGGGATAAACCCCACTTGATCATGGTGTATGATCCTTTTAATGTGCTGTTGCATTCTGTTTGCTAGTATTTTGTTGAGGATTTTTGCATCTATGTTCATCAGTGATATTGGCCTGTAGTTTTCTTTCTTTGTGACATCTTTATCTGCATTTGCTATCAGGGTGACAGTGGCCTCACAGAATGAGTTTGGGAGTATTCCTCCCCCTGCTATATTTTGGAAGAGTTTGAGAAGGATAGGTGTTAGCTCTTCTCTAAATGTTTGACAGAATTTGCCTCTGGCACCATCTAGTCCTGGACTTCTGTTTGTTGGAAGATTTTTAATCACAGTCTCAATTTCAGTACTTGTGATTGGTCTGTTTATATTTGCTATTTCTGCCTGGTTCACTCTTGGAAGGTTGTGCTTTTCTAAGAATTTGTCCATTTCTTCCAGGTTGTCCATTTTATTGGCATATAGTTGCCTGTAGTAATCTCTCTTGCTCCTTTGTATTTCTGCAGTGTCAGTTGTTACTTCTCCTTTTTCACTTCTAATTCTGTTGATCTGAGTCTTCTCCCTTTTTTTCTTGATGAGTCTGGCTAATGGTTTAACAATTTTGTTTATCTTCTCAAAGAACCAGCTTTTAGTTTTATTCATCTTTGCTATTGTTTCCTTCATTTCTTTTTCATTTACTTCTGATCTGATCTTTATGATTTCTTTCCTTCTGCTAACTTTGGGGGGATATTTTTCTTCTTTCTCTAATTGCTTTAGGTTACAGTTTAGGTTGTTTATTTGTGATGTTTCTTGTTTTCTGAGGTAGGATTGTATTGCTATAAACTTCCCTCTTAGAACTGCTTTTGCTGCAACCCATAGGTTTTGGGTCGTCATGTTTTCATTGTCATTTGTTTCTAGGTATTTTTAAATTTCCTCTTTGATTTCTTCATTGATCTCTCGGTTATTTAGTAGTGTGTTGTTTAGTCTCCATGTGTTTGTACTTGTTACATGTTTTTTCCTGTAATTGATACCTAGTTTCATAGCATTGTGGTCAGAAAAGATACTTGATACAATTTCAATTTTCTTAAATTTACCAAGACTTGATTTGGGATGCAAGGTATGATCTATCCTGGAGAATGTTCCACGAGCACTTGAGAAGAATGTGTACTCTGTTGTTTTTGGATGGAATGTCCTATAAATATCAATTAAGTCTATCTTGTTTAATGTATCATTTAAAGCTTGTGTTTCCTTATTTACTTTCATTTTAGATGATCTGTCCATTGGTGAAAGTGGGGTGTTAAAGTACACTACTATGAATATGTTACTGTCGATTTCCCCTTTTATGGCTGTTACAATTTGCCTTATGTATTGAGGTGCTCCTATGTTGGGTGCATAAATATTTACAATTGTTATATCTTCTTCTTGCATTGATCTCTTGATCATTATGTAGTGTCCTTGTCTCTTGTAATAGTCTTTATTTTAAAATCTATTTTGTCTGATATGGGAATTGCTACTCTAGCTTTCTTTTGATTTCCATTTGCATGGAATATCTTTTTCCATCCCCTCAGTTTCAGTCTGTATGTTTCCCTAGGTCTGAAGTGGGTCTCTTGTAGACAGCATATATACAGGTCTTGTTTTTGTATCCATTCAGCCAGTCTATGTCTTTTGGTTGGGCCATTTAATCCATTTACATTTAAGGTAGTTATCGATACGTATGTTTCTATCATCATTTTCTTAATTGTTTTGGGTTTGTTATTGTAGGTCTTTGCCTTCTCTTGTGTTTCCTGCCTAGAGAAATTCCTTTAGCATTTGTTGTAAAGCTGGTTTTGGTGGTGATGAATTCTCTTAGCTTTTGCTTGTCTGTAAAGGTTTTAATTTCTCTGTCGAATCTGAATGAGATTCTTGCTGGGTAGAGTAATCTTTGTTGTAGGCTTTTCCCTTTCATCACTTTAAATATGTCCTGCTACTCCCTTTTGGCTTGCAGAGTTTCTGCTGAAAGATCAGCTGTTAACCTTATGGGGATTCCCTTTTATGTTATTTCTTGCTTTTCCCTTGCTGCTTTTAATATTTTTTCTTTGTATTTAATTTTTGATAGTTTGCTTAATATGTGTCCTGGTGTGTTTCTCCTTGGATTTATCTTGTATGGGACTCTCTACGCTTCCTGGACTTGATTATTTCCTTTCCCATATTAGGGAAGTTTTCAACTAAAATCTCTTCAAATATTTTCTAAGTCCCTTTCTTTCCCTCTTCTTCTTTTGGGACCCCTATAATTTGAATGTTGGTGCATTTAATATTGTCCTAGAGGTCTCAAACACTGTCCTCAATTCTTTTCATTCTTTTTTCTTTATTCTGCTCTGTGGTAGTTATTTCCACTATTTTATCTTCCTGGTCACTTATCCATTCTTCTGCCTCAGTTATTCCACTACTGCTTCCTTCTAGAGAAGTTTTAATTTCATTTATTGTGTTGTTCATCATTGTTTGTTTGCTCTTTAGTTCTTCTAGGTCCTTGTTAAACGTTTCTTGTATTTTCTCCATTCTAATTTCCAAGATTTTGGATCATCTTTACTATCATTATTCTGAATTCTTTTTCAAGTAGACTGCCTATTTCCTATTCATTTGTTTCGTCTTGTGGGTTTTTATCTTGCTCCTTCACCTGCTGTTTCTCTGTCTTCTCACTTTGCTTAACCTACTGTGTTTGGGATCTCCTTTTCACAGGCTGCAAGTTCATAATTCCTGTTATTTTTGGTGTCTGCCCCCAGTGGCTAAGGTCAGTTCAGTGGGTTGTGTAGGTGTCCTGGTGGAGGGGACTGGTGGCTGTGTTCTGGTAGATGAGGCTGGATCTTGTCTTTCTGGTGGGCAACTGCATCCGGTGGTGTGTTTTGGGGTGTCTGTGACCTTATTATGATTTTAGGCAGCCTCTCTGCTGATGGGTGGGGTTGTGTTCCTGTCTTGCTAGTTGTTTGGCATAGGGTGTCCAGCACTGTAGCTTGCTGGTCGTTGAGTGGAGCTGCGTCTTAGCATTAAGATGAAGATCTCTGGGAGAGCTTTCGTTGTTTGATATTATGTGGAGCCGGGAGGTCTGTGGTGGACCAATGTCCTGAACTCAGCTCTCCCACCTCAGAGGCATAGGACTAACACCCAGCCAGAGCACCAAGACCCTGTCAGCCACACTGTTTATGGGAAGTCTGTGGTCTTCTGCCAGTGTTCAGTAGGTGCTCTGTAGGAAGTGTTCCACATGTAGATGTATTTCTGATATATTTTTGGGGAGGAAGATGATCTCCTCATCTTACTCCTCCACCATCTTGAAGGTCTATGTGTATGGTTTTTTTTTTCCCAAACAGCTAGTAGATTGTTAGGACATAAATACTTATTAAGCTTTGGGGGCTAACTGCTTAATGAATAGCAGTGTTGGATATTTCTTTTGGCTGAGGAGCCCTCTGAAAAAATTACTGGGACAATGAGGGTGCTGTGAACTGAAAAAGCTTCGGAACCTCTGCTGTGCAGGATGGCAGAGGCAGAAGACAGGAGGAAACTGTCTAAAACGCACACTGGCCTGTGTCAAAGTTTATCTGTTACAGAATTAACTAATACAAGGAATGAAATGAATTAATACTACCAGATGAAGTTCTATTCAAATGCAATCCTTGGGTTGAAGATGCAGTTAAATATGGTGTGCTGAGGATCTGCTCTGGATTGGGAAGCAGACTCTCCAGGGATGCAACCTCAAGTCCCAAGCCTGTCTCTCACTAGCAGTATAATCCACACATGTCACCATGTACTACTGGGCATCATTTAAACATCTGTAAAGTTGCAACATTAGTCTATCTCTAGTGTCTCTTCCAACCCTAACATCCTATGTATCTAAACTCTACCTGCTCCCTGCCTCCCAAGTCTGTCATATGACCTCTTCCCAAGCTGGGTTCCATTTCTTCCTTCTCGCTGCTTCACAAGAGTCAGATTGCTTTTCTTTTCCTCAAAGCTGGTACACCTACCATGTTTCTTGAGTTCCTGTTCATCCGCACTATGTTTGGATTGGAAAGCAATCCCTAGTGCAACCCTTCCATGTGATTCAGGAAAAGAAATATGCATTTGAAAGATTTATTACTAATAATACTTGAATTTGGATCAGGAATAACAAAAGCAATAAACATATCACAATGTTCTCAGAGGGTGTATGAGAAATTTTAAAATAATGTTATTTGTTAGTCTCCCATAAATCTCGTCCCTAGTGGTCACTCCTCACTGTAGACCTAGGGAAGGGAAAGCGAGGAGGGTAGATGCCACATCTGGGAAAGAAAAGATATGACGTGGGAAAGCCCTTGGAAGAAAAGAATCAAATGAGGGAAGCCCATCCCTTCTGGTCCCCACTGAAGTGTAGAGGGGAAGAGAAGAGTCAGAAGGAGGAGGTGCAGATGATATTTGTGTGTCTTGACCTTCCCTCTCTGGGCCAAAGGCTGGGAACAGGGAAGAGTACTGGATAGGCTAAGGGGCAAAAGAGAAGTAGGAGAGGCTTTGGCTGGACCTAGCATGTGGGGTTCTGAAAGGAGAGCGCACTGTAGATTGAAATCATTCCCAGGATGGCTGTAGAGGAGGAATATTGGTGGAGTGGCAAGTGTGGGCAGGGCAGGATCCCAGAGCCTCCTTTGGTGCTCACTGGAAGGGATTCAAAACTTCCTACATGCTCTCCCAAGCAACGCAGAAAGGAGTTTACAAGACTAGTTTTCCAGATCATATTGTGGCAGGAAGATCCTGAAGCCTCAGTCTGCTGGGAGGAGTCAAAGTCAGACCTCAAAGCTGAGTGGAGCTTAGCCAGCAGGATTGATGCCCTTGCTTTGATACCTAAGGAACAAAGGAGTTTCCTAGTCACAGACTTCAGCATCAAACAAAGGCCATCTCTGCAGAGGCCAGAAAAGTCAGAGGATGGTACAAGTTTCATGTACCTCTCCTTCCCAGTCAGATGCCCAGTTGGAAAGGTGCAGAGGAAGAAAGAGAAAATACTAAAGACTGGAATGTTTTTTTGTTTTTGATGAGATAGTGAGATTTTTTTAAATTAACAAATCAGATTAGGTTTACTGGATTTGACTAAATATTTTTTTCTCCATTACTCCATAACTACCTCCATGAGGAAGATTAGATTAATTATGAAAAATAAAGGTGTTTTCTTTGCATATGTGAATGTAGCGCACAAAATTTTGATTCTTCTACTGTGCCAGGTATCATGTTAGGTACTTTGATTAGAGTCCTTAGTTTCATCAGTGGAAGCCCAATGGCCTTTTAATCTCCTCTTCCTTGCACTGAAGCCTCCTCTTTCCCTGTCCTGCAGTTCTGCCCTGTATCACACAGGAACCGTCTTGATGGAGGTCCTTTTCTCTAGCAGGATATTTCCCCAACTTCCCTGATGATAAGGAGATCATCCATGGTGCTTGTCAAAACTAAGGCCTCCTCAGCCTGTCACTGAGAGATTCCACTTTAGTGAACCTAGGATGGGGCTAGATATTTTTAACAAGCACCCCAAGTGACTCTTATCACCAGGGCAATTTGAGAAAACCTTGTTCTATTGTCTAATCCATAGGCTGCAATATGCCCTTACAATCAGCTACAGTTCAGTAAAATGGTGTCACCATTTACCCTGATGCACAAGCTGAAGTTTTAGTTCTTAATTCTGCATTTGCTCTCAACCCTTATATACAATTTATTACCCATGATGAATTTGATGTTAACAAGCAAATCTCAAAGAAACCCACTTCCCTCCATTTTCTCTAACTATTATCATCTTCTAGTCAAAACTTCTACAACTCTTGACAATGTTTCTGCTTCCACTCTTCCTTGTTTTCATTATATTCTATACTCAGTGTCCAGAATCATCTTCTTAAAATATAAATCAGATTTGATCAAGATCATCAGATCAAATCACACTTTTGATCAAATCAGATCACACTTCTGATTAAATCTTTAAGGGATTATACTTGGGATGAAAGTTGAACTTCTTTCTCATGGCTCGCAGATCCTGCATGCTCTGGTCTTGACAACCTCAGCAGCTTCACTCAAACCCTTCCTCTTACCCACTCATGATCCCATCCACACTGGTTTTCTTTGAGGTTTGCAAACACAACCAGCTCTTGTCAGCCTCATGGCTTTTGTATACACTCATTTTCTACATGGGACACTCTTTATCCACTCTTTGGATGACTAAGTCCTTCTCATTCTTCAGTTCTCAACTTAAATATCACTGCCCTGAGGAAGACTTCCTTGACCACCCTATAAAAGTAGACTTGTCCCTTCTTAATCTCAGGCCATTGTTTTTGTCCTTCATATCACATATCAGATGTTATAAATATCTCATGTTAGCTGGTTTAGTCTTGCATGCTTTCATTTTTAGCTTTCCAACTAAAACGAGAGCTCCGTGAATGTAAGATGCATATCTTCTGTGTATAACATAGCAAAGAGCACTCAATAAATATCTGTTGAATAAATTAATAAATAAATGAAGGGTAAAATTATTAGATCTTTGAGATGCTCTTAGTTTGTACAAAACAAAATCCCTCCTCAAAGAGATTTTTCCCTCTGGAAAACTCGACTTTTGGAATTTCTTCACAGACATGACAAGAAAAAAGCGTAACTATACCAAAACTCCAAAATAATTTTCTAAAATCAGAATAAGGTGGAAGTGGGCAGAAGAGAAAAGGAATCTAGAATAGCAATCCTCTGGTTCCTTACAACAACTTGCAAGATAACCCATATTCTGCTCCTAAATTCTAATTACCACCATGTGTGAATCATGTCTACAGGCCTATTTGATAACAGCTGAGGTAAAAGACATGGACAACAAATTAGCATGTAGACAGCTGAGGAAGTAGCAGAAAATTGGTAGACTTTTTCCAACATTGCTATCTTTTTTCTCTGTTCTTGCGAGAAACACATAAAAGGAAAACTTTTATATTTGTATTAGTTAGAGTTCTCTGGAGAAACAGAACCAACAGGATATACAGAGAGATATGTTTAAGAGGATATCTATTACAGGAATTGGCTCATGTGATTATGGAGACTGAGAAATCCCACAGTCTGTTTTATGCAAGTTGGAAAACCAGGAATGCCGGTAGTATCAACATAATTTAGCCCGAGTCTGAGGCCTGAGAACTGGGTAAGGGTGGAGGGGGCAGGGCTCATGGTATAAATCCCTGTCTGAGTCTGAAAGCCTGAAAACCAGGAGCACTGATGTCTAAGGGCAGGAGAAGATGGCTATCTCAGCTCAAGCAGAGAGAACAAATTTGCCCTTCCTCCACCTTTTTCTTATTCAGACCCTTGACAGATTGAATGATGCCCACCCACACTGGGGAGGGTAATCTTTATTCAGTCTACCAATTCAAATGCTAATCTCTTCCAGAAATGACCTCACAGACACACCCAGAAAAAAATGTTTTACAAGCTATCTGGGCATCCTTTAACAGAGTCAAGTTGACACAAAAAATTAATCATCACAATATTCATATACATGTATCAATAATTTTATAGTAAGTTGCTTCCTCAGGCATTTTGAAAAGTCATTTTCCTTAGGTATACTGGACATCACTCTCAGGAGTTTGTGAATATGATCTCTGTTCTCTGAGTTTGCTCCTACTGTTTCTGAGCATGTATCATGGTTGGCGTTCTCTGTTCCATAAGATTTTTTTTTTTTCTGAATACTGTTTAAATGCACTATCATATAACTTTTTACTAAATTTTTGTGGCTTTGTCTTTTTCATGTTTCTTAAAATTAAATTGTTTAGTACCATTTTATTTCCGACCTGACAGCTCAAGAAAATTACTTTCAAGGAGTTTGTGGACTTTTTGCAGTGCTTGGACCATACAAGGAGCACTCTTTTATTTCATACACTTAAAGGGTTATATTCAAGAGGATTAATTACGTCCTCTTGGTGTGAAAAATTAATTGGAAAATCTCTTCATCTACATTTCTTGATCATGTATTTTCTCTTTCTCTGAAATGTTACTATCACCACAATTGCTGGTTGATGGCTATTTTATTTACAAATTCCTTCTTCAACACTAATGAGTATGCAATAGCTCTTCAAAATGATCCTGTTTATTTATAGTTTATTGTGAAGTGTTAAATCCTTCCTAACCTGACACCTCTGGGAAGTACATTATTGCTCCAGCTGTATTTACTTTCAAAAATGAGATTTAGGATGAATTACTGATCTGCTCTATCCAATAAAATGCATTCATCTACTGCAATTTCATTCACCCTAATTGACAAGAGGGTTGGGCTCTCACTGCCTAAAGAGCGGTCTTTTAAGACACTAGATAACACTGAGGATTGACATTTAAAAGGTGCTCATTCCAATAGCTTTTGCAATTTCCAAATTTGAGGATTTAATTCATTTCATAGAATGTATAGTTGAAAAAATTAAAGCCTCATTAAGGAATAGATGCTGGTCAATTAGGCTTACTTACTAGCTAAATTTTTCTCCATATTTGTCCTCAAAGACCTGCAAGTAACAAAAGTGTGGGAAATGTCACTCATGCCTTTATATATGCCAGAGTAAAATAGTTAAATATGTTTGGTGACTTTTTTGATAATAGATATCAACATTTTAAAAATTTTGCTTACTCTTTGCAATGATAATTCCAGGTAAATCAAAGCGGACTTTTAAGATTTTTGCTACAAGAATGTTATTCCCACTTAAAATGGTGAAAAATCAGTAATTTCAAAGGAATTCAGCTAAATAAATTATAATACATCCACAGAATGGAATATTACACAGTCATTAAAATGATGCTTTAAAATAATATGTAATGAAATGGAAAATTTTTAACAAAATACGTATTTTGTTCAGCAAACGTTTATTGAGCACTCATTATGTTCCAGACACTGTGCTAGGTGCTGAGACCTCAACAGTGACAAAGACACAGTCCCTGACCTTTGATTAAAACAAAAAAAGAAGATTGACAAAATCTAATTTATTCTCATTTTAGATATACACACACATAAAAACACTGGTGAACACAATACTTATTCTCTGATGATAGAGCTGCAAAACTTAAATTTTCTTCCTTTTGCTACATTTTGCTAAAATAGTGACGCTTTATCTTTACTAAAAGGAAACCATTTTGAAAACAATTTTCAGCAAAATGTTGCAAGTTCGTATATCCCAGCCCCCAGTATCACTTGAGAATGTTCAAACTGTAAATGATATATAAGTAAAGAGATGCCAAGATATCCACAAGGTCTAACGTATGATGAGATTATAAATAAGAAAAGTGTTCCTCTCCCTTCAGCCAGTCAACTACCTTCATTGAGAACTTGTATGCAAAGCGTCATGTCAAATACTATAATCTACTTTATGGGCTATTTTCCTTTTTATAAAATGCTTTCAATATGAAGCAAAAATTGTGAGATATTGCATGATCATAACTTAAGCTGAAGGGCACTGCAGACAGTAATTTTAATTATTATCTTCGAATAATGAATATACTTGCTGTCATCCTGCAAAATGTTTGGCCACCAACCAATGTGACTTCAGGGTGAGCTGATTTTCACCTTCACCCCACCTGAATTTTATGAAGATCCATTAAAGTATCTTGTTAAGTACACCTTCTCATTTATTGTGAGGTTTTGGGGGTTTTTTTTCCCTTTACTAAATCCAAGGTGAATTCAAATGAATAGAATAATGTAAATTAAACAGCTTGGATGTTTAGTAGAACCTAAGGGAGATGATATTCATTCTGTTGCACAACACAGTATAGTGAAGACAAGCCTTTCTCCCCTGTGCTAGCTTTGTGTGTTAAATGCTTTAATCATTTTGAGAAAAACGGCTTTCCTTCATTATTACTGCAATGCCAGGAAGGTCTAAGGTTGTGTTTCTTATACAAAATGATAAGAGAACCCTGCATTCAGATAGTGATTTGTATTCAGGTGTTTCCAAAATTTTATATGCAATTTTTGATTGCTCTTGTCTGTTTATCGTGAGTTTCTTCTACCTGACGATTTAAATGAGGTCAAAGTTTTATGAACCAAGTGACTGTATTAGATTTTAAAATATCAGTACTTCATGAGTATGTTGGAATGTGTACGGGAGGTTGGGAAAAATATACTTAGGCTGCTTGTTGTTTGTATGTTTATGTTTTTATTCAATTTGTGTTCCTAGAAGAATTTATGAAGTTTTCCCTTTAGTAAAGATTATTGTTGAAAGTTTCTTTTTTTTTTATTTGTTTAAATCAGCTCTAGTTTTGGGGACACAGCTGAAAATCTTTGAAGTCATATTGAGTCTGGTTTTAATCCTAGTTATATGATTTGGGGCAAGTTATTGAATCCAGGGCTAGCTTTCTCAAGGCTAAAAGGGGAAACTAATATCTATTTCACTAAGATCTATTTTGACCATTTGGAATAAATGAGATGATGCATGAGGGGCCTGTTGCTTAATAAATGGTAGCTATTGACAGTATCACCTGTTGCTCAGTGGGGACTCACACTAGAAACAAAGATAGTAACAGACAGTATATACTCACTCTCAAGGATGACATTACAGCACTGAATCTGACTTTCTCCCTAAAACATTTAAAAAAATACAATCTCAACAGAGAAAATACCAGCCTACACGTGTGTTGGAGATAACAAATGATTTCTGGTGACCATTTCCTATGATCCTGAATGCCAGCCAGTAATTAAAATGGTCGGGTCCAGCCATCCTGTGACTGGACTGTAGGTCCAGCAGTCCAGCCCAATGTAACGCCCACTCTGCCTAAGGGTAGAGGATTAGCAAACACAAAACAGAACTTTTTTGATATTTCTTCCAGTGATGAACATGTATGCTCTTGAAATAAGAATAAAAAAGGAATTAAAAATTAAAATAAATAATCCTGGGAGTAAAAATAAAACTAGAGTGAGGAGAGGCTCAGAGCCCCAGCTATGCAAGCTCTTTTCCAAAGAATCAAAAACTACTCAAACATGACAACAACAATAATAACTGCCAATTTAATAGAACACTTACTACGTGCCAGGCATGTTTGCTATACTCACTTCCTTACTTAGATTATCTTAGTTGACTTTCACCATAACTATGAGTTAGTGGTTATTATTACACCCATGCTACAGATGGCAAAACAGAATTTGAGAGGTTAAGTAGATACCCAAGTCACAGAATCAGACATTGCATAAGTTGAGATTTGAAATCAGGCAGTATCCCTGGAGAGTCCCTGTCTCCTCCATATGGTCCCTCAGCTGTCTGGACTTAGCCAACATGTTAGGGAAGAAGTATTCAAATTAAAAAACTTTCCGAATAGCAGATCCCGAGCAGCACAACAGATCCCATCCTTTTCGCATCCTATCCATAAGGATGAGAATCGTAAGGTAAAGTCCTATCGAGGACCATCTCAGGACTTGCAATCAGTAGCACCTGAAAATAAAGGCACTCAGTATTGATCACTTACTCCGCATATTCTGTTATCCAAGTGCTTTACTGTCTTAGGTCCTTTATTACTCACAACAAAACTAGGAGATAGAAATTATTATTATTACAGTTATCTTCATTGCGGGAAACTAAGATTTAGAGAGACTAACTTGCCCAAGGTCATATAGTTAATGCGTGACAGGATGGAGCTAGCTCTCCTATCCAGACCACTCATGCCAGAGTCCATGCTTCAGAAAAGCACATCCTGCAAATACAAAGTATCTACAAATACTGGAGATACTGAAGAGCACAGCGGTGCTTTTCATCTTTGTATCCACAGCCCCTAGAACAGAGCCTGACATAGAGTTGGTATCAACAATAATCACAGACACTTTAAAAACTTTTACCTGGGGCCAGACACTCAGGGGCTTTAAGTATATACCAACTCATGCAATCTTTGCAACAACTCTACAAGGAAGATACTAGTATTATCTCCATTTTTCAGATGAGAAAACTGATGAATGACACATGGAAAAAAGACAGGGAAGGAAGGAAGAGACGGAAGAGGGAAGAAAAGAATATTTCAGAAGACAGACATTGGCCTCTCCAAACAGATTCCTTCTGTAACCCTGCTCATATGTGAAGCTCACACATGTACCATATGAAAGAGTTCCCACTGCCTGACCTTTACCTGGGACAGAGACAATTAATGGTTTTGTATGATTCAGAGTTTATATCCCAGGGGCATCATTAGTCACTGTTCAGATTTAAAATGTCACCAAAACTCAACGGCTTCTCTGGGCGTGGGGAGGCACAGCTGCTTTGTTCTGTTTCTGTGATCTTTGAGGTTGTTTATATGATGTGTTGCACAATCACTCTAGGTAAAGTCACAACAAAGCTATCTGAATATCATTTCTGAAAAAGGCCAAAAGCTGGCATCCATAATCATGCAAGGGGCAGCATTCTAGAGACAACAAGGGCTGGAGGCAAGAGCAGGGGCAACTGCGGGGGGGTGGGGGCAGAATCAAGCCCGCCGGAAGCTTGGGATCCCAGCAGGTCCAGGGAACACCCGAAAAGAGATCTAGGTACTCAGGCAGGACTAAAGAGCTTGCCAAGCAGGCTGTGGCTCCCTCATCATAGAGCTGCCATCCTGGGGATCTTGGAGAAACTGGAAGGAAAAGTGGGATGTTGGTCACAAGGAAGGACAGGAACCCAGCTATTCAATATGGAGTACAAATTTGATCTCAGTCATTTAAACTAATGAACTAGGTTAGGTTCCTTAAACTCTAATTATAAGATTAGTCTCAGAAGCTAGTAAAGGGCTGGACTTTTGACATAGCTGTTTACTTTGGGTTTAGCCATCTCACTTATGTCTAATGGCTTTTCAGTTGATTCTCATGAGTTTTCCAGTTAACACATGGCATCGTTTGCAAATGACCATGCTGTCTCCACTCTCGCAGCCATTATAACCTCTTCTTTCCATCTTCTTTGCACTGGGCAGGACTTTGAGACCAGTACAGGCCCGCATCCCCTCATCCAAAACTCTTGGGAGCAGATATGTTTGGGAATTCAGAATGTTTCAAGTTTTAAAAAGGTGGTAATAAGAGTTTTCCATAGTAAGGTATAAAGCAGCACTCCTTGACCAACACATTAACGCTTCTTCAAGCAACAAAATGAATGTTCTAGGGATGAATAAATGCTATATAGCACCTCACTTAAGCTCAGGGAAAGTTTTGCTATCACATGAGTTATTTAAAAAAACAACTTCGGTTGCCGGCGGGTAAGGGGAGGGGAGGGATAAATTGGAAGATTGGGATTGACACATACACACTACTACATATAAAATGGATAACTGATAGGGACCTACTCTATAGCACAGAGAACTCTACTCAATGTTCTGTAAAGGCCTATATGGGTGGGGAATCTGAAAAAGAGTGGATAGATGTATTTGTATAACAGATTCACTTTGCTGTACACCTGAAACTGGCACAACATTGTAAATCAATTATACCCCCAAAAAATTTAAAAAAGAACAACTTTTGGTTTTCAGAGCCTCAGGATTTCGTAATTGCAGATAAGGGACTGTGAACATGAAATAAGAAACAGTGGCTATAATGGGAATCTTTTTTTTTTTTTTTTTTTTGCAGTACGTGGGCCTCTCACTGTTGTGGCCTCTCCCGCTGCAGAGCACAGGCTCCGGATGCGAAGGCTCAGCGGCCATGGCTCACGGGCCCAGCCGCTCCGCGGCATGTGGGATCTTCCCGGACCGGGGCACGAACCCGTGTCCCCTGCATCGGCAGGCGGACTCTCAACCACTGCGCCACCAGGGAAGCCACTGGGAATCATTTTTGAGAAGGAACAAAACTGGATGAGACTTGAGATGGAGTCTTTTTAGAGGAGGGAGGTGCTGTAAGAGAAAGAGGTTAAGTGGGAAAGAGCGAAAAGAAGACGGAGGAAACATTCCCCCGAAGAGCAGGAGCATACGGACCCCAGAGCTCATGCATTTTAGACAAGCAGAAAGTCCTGCCTTCAGACGTAACCCCAGGCCTTTAATTTTTAGAATCAGAGCACCCTGAGACATAACTTACTAAAAAGCACTTATCACGCTAATCTGGTTTCCATCCTGGTAAAAGCTAGATCCTAAGAGCTAGGTCATGGCTTTATCATCTTTGCAATCCCTGAAAACACCTCACCTATGACCTGTATTTGCAGCTATTTAATAAACCAACTTTTGTGGAGTTAATGTCTCTGGGTATGCAAAAGACACTGAGTAGAAAAAAGAGGAAATATTTTCGGAGGGCAGTAATACTGGCCATGCCATACACACATGGATCGCCCATTTCCACAACAGCAGTTGCTAAGGCGCATATCTGAGGAGTCATGACCAACATAGAAGAGTCTGGAAAAGATGGAGTTGGCTTCAGTTACTCGGCCTAACTGCAGAGAATGAGCAAACACTCGACCTCGCTGATTTCTGAGGTCACTGCAGGGAAGGAAGTGCTCCTTGAGCAAGTGGACGTCCTCATAAAATAGCTCCTGGTCCTCTGAGTTATACCTTCCAACACTATTGTAAAAATCCCTTCTGTGGGGCTTCCCTGGTGGCTCAGTGGTTGAGAGTCCGCCTGCCGATGCAGGGGACACGGGTTCGTGCCCCGGTCCGGGAAGATCCCACATGCCGCAGAGCGGCTAGGCCCGTGAGCCATGGCCGCTGAGCCTGCGCATCCGGAGCCTGTGCTCCGCAATGGGAGAGGCCACAGCAGGGAGAGGCCCACGTACTGCAAAAGAAAAAAAAAAAAAAAATCCCTTCTGTGAAAACTGTTCAGCAGAAAGCCCTTAATATCTCCCAGCCTATTATCCTCCTTCACGTTTCTCTATCCATTTCAATGATGTACCATGATCACCCCGTTCTCCTTCTCCCTTCATCTTGCCAATCCTCATTCCTCCCCACCTTCCACTCACCAGTGTCCTTATGTGTTCGCAGACAACTTCTCTCCTAAGTAGGTGCCTGCTGGGTACGCACATCTAATTGTCTGATTAATCTCAAGTTCAGTATGTCCAAAACCAAACTCGGTGTTATCACAATACCATTCCTCTTCCTGACTTTCAAATGTTTAAAAACGACATTGCCGGGACTTCCCTGGTGGTCCAGTGGTTAAGACACCACACTTCCAAAGCAGGGGGTGCGGGCTCAACCCCTGGTCAGGGAACTAATCCCACATGTCACGTAGTGGAGCCAAAAATAAATACATAAAGAAATAAAAATGAAAGGTTGGAATTTAACAGAGAGCGTGTTATTCGCGATAATACAAATAAATACTTAAAAAAACACAAAATGTGTTTAAAAAAACGACATTGCCATTTTTCCACTGACAAATTTGAAAATGATCATACCTCAAAGAAAATCAGATTTTAAATTCCTCTTCAGGTTTATTTACGTTCTCCCAATCTCCCACCCAGACTATTTCAATCGTTTCTGCCCAGATTTCCTTTCCTCCAATTAAGCCATCACATCAATAGCAATCTTAATCAGGCAGGAATTGCATTCAGCTGTGAGTAATAAACCTCTGAAAAATAATGGCTTAAACAAGATTAGAGTATATTTTTCTCACTCTTTGACTCAGGTTCCTTCCAGCTTTGTACTCCACCATCTTTAGGGAGGGCCTCTTCTCCTCTAACTGTAAAGATGGCTGCTGGAATTCAAACCATCTTGTTCATTCCCAGGAAAGAAGAAGAAAGAGCTAAGGGAAAGGGGGCATGACATCTGAGTCAGCAGGAGCTCCCCTAGAAACTCCCCGAAAAACTTCTTCCTAGAATACAGTCCCAGGAGCCCCTCAACTACAGGGGAGACTGGGAAACAAAGTTTTTTAGCTGGCATTCATCATTCCCCCTAAAACTGAGACTGAGGTAGTAAGGAGGGTGAGAAGAATGTTAAACAGGCAAAATTAGACTGCAAGTTACTATTTCTAAAATAAATTTGTGATAAAAAGAAAACATTCCGTATAGCCTCATTGCCTATGAAGTTAAATCTAAAATTACAGCAAAATGTTCAAGCCTTTCCAGGATCTACCCACAACCCATCTCCCCAGCCCTTTCTTCTACTTCTCAGAGCAGTTGTCCTCAGATTTTAATGTGCTTATGAATCACCTGGGGATCTTGTTAAAATATAGAAGCTATTTCGGTAGGTCTGAGACAAGGTCTGAATTTCTGCATTTCTAACAAGTTCCCATGTGATACTGATGCTGTTGGTCCCTGGAGCACAAGGTTCTAGAGCAGCAATTCTCAACTAGGGGCCGTAATGCCTCCAAGGAGACTTTTGGCAACACCTGGAGAAAATCTTGTTTGTTACAACGTGGGGTGCGGGGAGTAGGGAAGGCAGGGCACTACTGGCATCTAGGAAGTAGAGGCCAGGGATGCTGCTAAGTGTCCTACAATGCACAGGACAGCCCCCTGCATCAAAGAACTGTCTGATCCAAATTGTCAGTACTGCTGAGGTTGAAAAGCCCTGTTCAAGAAGCAGCCTGTGCTCTGGAAAGATGGGATTAGATGTTATTCAGATAAGCCCTGCCTTTTCCTATCTTTATCAACGTGTTTCCCCCAGTTAGTTCTTGTCTTCCCCACAGTCAGCTCTATCAGTTGATTTCTCATTCTTGTATCCAGGCACTGTTGATACACCACCACTTCATGAATGCATGCCAGTTCCCCTGACCATGGGTTCTCTCCCACCTCTGAATTGCCTTTTATGAACTTGCTATAGACTGAATGTTTGTGCCCTCCAATACTCATATATTAAAAACTCATCTCTAACATGATGGTATTTAGAGGTGGGACCTTTCGGAGTGAGTAGGTCATGAGGGCTCTAAAGAATGGGATTAGTGCCCTTATAAAAGAGACCGAAGAGCTCCCTCATCCCTTTCGCCATGGGGGACACATCCAGAGGACAGCTGTCTATGAACAAGGAAGCAGGCTCTCACCAGACATCAAATCCCCTGGCACCTTGATTTTGGACTCCCCAGCCTCCAATACTATAAGAAATAACTTCTGTTGCTTATAAGCCATCCACTCTATGATATTTTGTTATAGCAGCCCTAATGCACTAAGCGAGCACTTCTCACAAGAAATAGATTATAAATTGTTCAAGGTGGATACCGTACTTTCATCACCTTGGTAAACTTCCATGGTAGCCACTGGCATGGTGCCCTACACACTATTAAATGGGCTCCGTTTTTTATTTTTATATAACACATAGGTATTTAAAATTATTAAAATGTATATGTATGTAATTATATAAACATAAATATACATAAGTAGATATATACATATATATAAAATACACATTAGGCCTTTAAGAAATGGCCCTAATGCAGTTAACTCACCATGGCTCTATCTTTCCTAGTCTCTTCCTTATAACAACCACCAGTGCAGACTGTAACACCTCCCAGTCCTCATAAAACCCAAATATAATTCCCATAGACAGGTTTTAAAATGCGGAGGAAAAGAAAGCTAAAAACCCCTCATTTAGGGCCACTGTCCGGCTTTCATTAAGCCTTCCCTAATTCTTTCGGGCCAGGGTTCATGGACCAGTGCCTATTTACCTGGTTGGCTGAGATTAAAATGAGTAATAGACCCTCTGTGCTATCAATACAGTCCTAATGCATATTTCATTGAGCTGAACTCCCACTCGGGTTCTTTTTCTGAGTTTCAGACAGAGGTAAGACAGGTATGTCTTGCTTGTTCACTAGCATTTTAAAAAGGTTGCTCTTTTCTCACAATTTTGTGCTTAAGATGATTTCTAGGAAGGTAGAAACATTGTGTTTATTTGACCATCTGTTAGGAGAACACTGATTCACTAGAACAGACTTCCAACTGATTTACATTTCAAAACTTTAATAAAATATTTTAAGCAAAGGTGAGAGGGATAGCCCATTTTCCATTAAATTATACCCAAACGCATATACATGCATACACATCACACATTCCCACACATATATACATACATGCATACAGCTGCACACATGTGTACCTACATGCACACACTATGCAGATCAACATGTGTATACACAAGCATACACACATAACATACTGAGACGCCTGCACACTCATGCACGTACACTCATCACCCATATGCACATACACACACTAACATATATACACACTTATGCACCCACACACATGCACAGACATATCCACCTGAAGTAGGCTGCAAAGTGGCCCCCCAAGGATATCAGGACCTAATCCCTGCCATTTGTTATCTTATTTGGGGAAAAGATCTTGACTAATGTTACTAAGGATATTGCGATGGAGAGATCATTCTCATTCTGGACTGTCGAGATGGGCCCTGACGCCATCACTGGTGCCTTTATAAGAGAGAGCAGGGAGAGACTTTACACACACACACAAAGGAGAAGTTCCATGTGAAGACAGAGGCTGAGACTGGAACGATGTGGCCACAGTCAAGAAATGCCCAGTGACCAGAGGCTGGAAGAGGCAAGGATCAGTTTTCTCCTTTAGAATTCCCAGAGGGACTGTGGCACTGCCTACACCTTGATTTCAGCCCAGTGATGCTAATTTCGGACTTCTGGCCTCCAAAACCATGAGAGAATAAATTTCTGTTGTATTAAGCCACTAAGTTTGTGGTAATTTGTTACAGCAGCCCCAGGAAATACCCATCAATATATGCACATACATACATACATACTCTCACATATATACACTTCGTATGCCCACGCACACACACACATGCACACATATGTACACCCATCGCTCATGTACACAAACATAAACGTACATACACTTTCATACACTCACATGATTGTATGTATGTGCTAACAGGTTAACTTGGTTATCTCTAAAACACCTTCAATGAAACCAAAAACTTGAATCATACCCTTCTCAAATAAAATAAATATGTAAGAAAAAAGTGTCAAAATATTAATAACAATTAGAGGAGGAACCCATGAATTTTTCCCTATATTTAGTCTTACCCATAATTAATAATAATTGGTAACATTAGGTAAAGCCTGTTATGGGCTAAGCCATTGTGCTAATTGTTTTAGAGGTATAATCACAACAATCATACACAGGAGAAACAGAGGTGCAGAGAGGATAAATAACTTTTAAGGTCACAGACCGATGGAGCTGAGATGAGAACCCAGGCATTAGGATTCCAGAAGCCACATGTTAACCAATAAGAAATAGTGTCATTTAAGATTTCAATATTTTTCTTTAATAAAAACTTATATATTTAGTTACACATTTCAACAGTGTCACTTGCTACCTTATTTCAAACCATAGCACTTGTGCACATGCCGGAATCAGGGCTAATTGGGTATCTTAACTGAAACTGGAGTACCATCAGGTAAAGGCCTTTTCTTTACCCTGCTGTTCCCTTCATAGCATCCCACCAAGTATGAGGCTTTTTGCAGCTAGAGAGACAGGATATGTGCTGTGCACACAAGAGCCTGAGCCTCTACCAGCAGCCTCTTCACTGGGCTTCCCAGGCACCTGAAATCCTATTCCCTCCACTGGGCCAACTGGAACCACACAGGCTCTTGGAGCTCTTTCTTATGACAGTGATTTTGGAAATACTGTTATTTTTTGTGTTGCATACACATGGGTCACATATTTCGATGCACAAATCAAAAATGTGTAATGTTAATACGTTTATTTCAAAGCCTATGTAAGCAAACCAAAATCTAAGCTTATAAATGCCTGAGGTTGCAAAAGCAAAACACTAAGGACAACCAATCACAAACTAGGCTTTAAGCTATAGGCAATCAATAATTGCCTTCCTTTTTTCCACGTTTTGTCTGTAACAGCCTCTCCCGTAGCCTTGTCCATGGAGCCAGCGTTGGTGGCCATTTCCAGTTTGGTGCTGCACCATTCTGATTGATTTTTTGCTCAAATAAACTCTTAAAATGTTTTAACATGCCTCAGTTTTATCTTTTAACAGCATAGAGGGACCAGCCAAGTCAAATGCCATGCTCAAGGTTGTAAGTAGCTCTGGCCACTTCAGCTCTGGGCTGAATTCTGGGCAGTTATATCAGTGGAGACAAGGGAAGGTTTCTTCCTTGGATTTATTTTGATTTTTTTAAAACTGTAAATACAGGAGGAATCAGGCCTCACACTGCACCTCCCTGTTCTCCATCCCTTACTTTCTTTCATTTGTTGTGGGAAGGAGGCTCAAGAGACGGTGACAACCCTAATCAGGGACAGGGTAAGGATCGCAGGAGCAAATGGAAATGTCACATTCAGACAGACCTTGGAGAAAAAATGTAATCGCAGCTTCTCACAGGAGGACATCGGGCAGGAAATGGCAGTTCTCTGAGAGATAAGCCACAAGCCTCCCCTATCTTAGGATCTCAGTGAACCTTCCTGATGTATCCCAGAGGGCGGTAGCATGTCTGGAAGATTAAGCGAGGAATAAATGGGAGAAAGGGGGTGGCATGGGTCCTTTGTGGGGAGGGGTGTGGCTCTTATTTACATGGGATCACAGCCATATCAGAGTGTCACTCACTTCCACACATGGACAATGGGGAAACTGTAACATTCTACTGCAAGTAGAATGCAATTCCTGCAAGTGGTTCTGTACAGTTTCTCCCTTTTTCTAAAGTAAAATGATTTACGCCACGTGGATGAAACATTCCCCCATAGATAAAATGACATCCGGTGGGTACTGTTTTGATGTCGTCCACTATATCTCAGGGTTTAAAACCTACTTTCTCTGCTTCCCACGCTTTTTGCTTCTCTTGGTTTAAAATAGTGACAGTACTAGACTACAGGCATTCGCTCTCACATTTTGAAATCTGTGAATGTTTGTTGAATTTGAAGAAAAAATATTGCCACACAGTATTTATCTAACCTGTAAAATGAGAACTGAAGAAAAATTAAAATAATTGTGGGAACCCAGTTACAGACGACTTTCATTTGTTTTACTTTTATCATTCTTTCCTTCTCTTTATCCTTCCTTCCTTCTTTATTTATATATTAGCTGAAGAAGTCCCTCCCTTGTCTTGTGGACTTGTGGATTGGAGTCGGTCCCTCTGTTTTGGGAAAGTCGTCAAAATGACCCCATTGGGAGCACAAAGGAAAAGCAAATTCTCACTCTTTGTATTCAGAGACAACTGAACACAGATACCAAGGACTGAGATGTTGGGGTGAACCACTTTGCCTTTTGCCAGACTCTCTCCTAGAAGAAGGAGGAACGTGTTCTCTAAATACACACTGCTATATATAGAATAGACAACTAATAAGGCCCTACTGTATAGCAGAGGGAATGCTACTCAGTACTCTGTGATGGCCTACATGGGAAAAGAATCTGAAAAAGAGGGGATATATGTATATATATAACTGTTTCATTTTGCTGTACACCTAAAACTAACACAGTATTGTAAATCAACTATACTCCAATAAAAAAATTTTTTTAACTCTAAATATAAATGAAAAAAAATGTGGAGTAGACTGTAATGCTGATGGGATGTACTGAGTAGCTGAAACTATAGGACATGGACCACTGATCCTAGGATTATACTAGCTGGACCACTGTGTGAGCCTTACCTGGGCTTTGAAGGACTGAGAGGACACAGCTTGGTTCAGCTTGGGGCTTAGAGGAGCAAGTTATGAAACACCCCCAAGGTGACTTGGAGGGCCCTCAAGTTCCTCTGGACCAAACAATACACAGGCATATGAGCGAGGCAGCAGGCAGACAGGTTACAGAACGTAGAAGCATTCCTCAGGGGTCCCTAGGAATTACTTGGCAAGAAAGCATCAAGAATAAAACTCACCCTCCTGAAGACAGATCTTTGTGTGTGGGGAGATTATTAATCATTTTTAAGAGTGACCTTAATTTGTTCCCATAAGCACTGAAGTGGTACACAGGGATTACAGCTTATTTCTACTAATTTTTAACTAAGCAAGCTTTTTAAAAAAAAAATTCACACCTTTCAGTTTGAAAGGTACACAAATCTTAAATGGAAAGTTTATCAAATACATGCACATCCATATAACCATAACCTAAATCAACATATAGAATATTTCCGGGCAAAACACTCCGCTCTCCCAAAGGTAACCAGTATTCCAACTTCCATCACTATAAAGTAGTTTTGCCTGGAATTGAACTTTCTATAAATTGAATTATACCATGTATATTCTTTTTGTGTCTGGCTCTTTTTGCTCCATGGTTTTGTCTGTGAGATTCACCAGGTTACTGTGTTCTTTTCATTGTTGTGAGGCATTCTGTTACATGAATATATCAGAATTTATTTACCCATTCTAATGATGATGGACATTTGAGTTGTCCTCATTTGGGAGCTATAATGAAGAACAGAACTATACTTGTACATGTTGTTTGGTGGACTGGTGCTGAGGGTTAGAGAGAATGGATACTTTTACCTTTAATGAGAGAGTTCTACAAAGGGTTTTGGCAATTTACACTTCTACCACCTCTGCATGGGTGCCAATATCTTGCATTGCCAGTTCTCTTCATTTTAGCCATTCTGCTTAGTATATAGTAGTTTTACAATGTAGGTGTAATTTAAATGTGTTTGAACTTATGAGGTGGAGCACCTTTCGGTAATGCTTCATTTCAATATCCTCTTTCGTAAAGTCACTTTCTCTTTTGTTTTCATTTTTTTCATATTGATTTGTAGGAGATGACAAAAAGGATAGACAGGTGATAAAATGGATAGATAGGTAGGTAGGTAGGTAGGTAGGTAGGTAGGTAGGTAGATAGACAGACACATACTGATAAAAGACATTTAACAAAACCTATATCTAACATTATGCATTGCTAATGCCTTCTCCTAGTAGGTGACTTGCCTTGTGACTCTCTTATTGTTTTGTTTTGATTAACCAAAGTGTTTAATTTTAATGAAGTCCAATTTATCAATATATTCCTTTGTGATTAGGATATTCTGATGTAAATTTTAGGAAATCATTCCTATCCTAAGTTCAAGAAGATATCCTTCTATATCTTATTCTATAAGCTTTATTGTTTTATCTTATACATTTGGGTCTATAATACATCTTACATGAATTCTTGCATATGGTGTGAGATGGTGGTCAATGTTAATTTTTTCTCCATATGTTTATCCAATTGACCCGCACCATTTATTGAAAAGACTATCCTCCCACACCACCCTCCTCCCCCAAGTTGCTGTGGCTCCTCTGTTGTATATCAGGTGAGTGTATATGTGTGAGTCTGTTTCTAGGCTAATACAGTCATTTCTGTGACATTTTAATAAATCAATCTTTATATCTGCTAGTGTAAGTTCTCCATCTTTATCCTTTTTCTAATTTGTCTTGACTATTCTAGGTCTTTTGACGTCTAATGTGTATTTTAGAATTAGATTGTCAATATCACACACACACACACACACACACACACACACCCCACTGAGATTTTAACAGGATACTGTTGAATTTATAGGCCAATTTAGGAAGACTTGATATCTTAATAATATTGAGTCTTCATGAAACAGGGTAAGTTCTTCCTTTTAATCAGGTAATCTTAATTCCTGTTAGCAACATAGTTTGCAGTATAGAGGTCTTATAGTTCTTTCCTTAGACTTATTCCTAAGTACTAAAGATTCTTGGTATTTTTATTAGATTTATTCCCAGATACTAAAGATTCTTGCTACTTTTAATTGTAACTTCTATTTGGTAGATGTTACTTATAGAAATAAAATTGATTTTTATTTTGATATTGTACCCAGTAATCTTGCTAAATTCATTCAATAGTTCTAATAATTTGTACTTTCTTTAAAGTTATACATGTTTTTGTATTTTATATGTAATAATGTCATCTGCCAATAATGACAGTGTTGTTTTTCTCTTCCCAACCTTTATAAATTTTATTATTCTTTATTGCCTTGTTGCACTGGCTAGGATCTTCAGTACGTTGAACAGAACTAGTGACAACAGACATCCTTGTCTTGCTTCTGAACTCAGGTAAAGCAATCAACGTATTACCATTAAGCATTGACTTATGAAGGTACACTATATAAAACTGGAATGTCCCTTTCTGTTCCCATATTGATATGCATTTTTTAAAATTATGAACATTAAATTTTATCAAATGCTTTCTTGGCATAAACTGAGAAAATCATTGTTTTTTTTTTCATTTTTGTGCAAATGTGAAAAATTACATTGATTGATTGATACATAATAGTTAAATCAACTTGGCATTTTTGAAATTAACCCTACTAAATTACAGCATAATTTGCTACTAATACATCCCTGGAATTGATTTGTTAATGACTGTTTAGGATTATTTGTGTGTATGTCTATATTTGTGAAAGAAATTATCCAGTAATTTTCCATTCTTATAATGTCTTTATCAGGTGTTTTATCTCAGTGTTATGCTGGACACACAAAAATGAGTTACAACTATTTTCTTTCCAATTTTTCTGGAAGAGTTTTTGTCTAACTGATATTATTTCTTCTTTAAATATTTGAAAGAACTCACCAGTGGAAATATCCGGGTCCAGAATTTTTGTTGTTGTTCTTGTTGTTTCTTTTATGAAAATGCTTTTAAATAAAGGTTTGCTATTTTAAAAATAAATATAGAAAGATTTCATTTCTGATAACTGTCAAGTAAGCTCCTGTTGGACTGACCCTCTCACAGATAACAGTTTTAAACTCTAGAAAAAGTACAATAAAAATAAACACAACTACTTAAAAGTACTAGCAAGAGAACAAAAGCAGCAGATTTTAGAGGGAAGTCAATATTCAGAGGAAGGGAATAACATGTGAGGTTTCACTTTTGTTTTTTAAACAATTGAAAGCCAGAGGACAGGCCAAAATTGGCACCATACATGGTGGTCAAAATTCCAATAAAAAGCCTACAATCTCTCTGGCCTAAAGACTCAAAAGAGAATTCCATAGTTTCTGGAAAATGAAGAGAAAATCCTGGAAGGATGGATTCAGAGAGAGGGAGTCTCACATTCCAGGTATGTCCAAATATCTGACCAAACCACAAACCATACATGTAAAGGGCAGACTCAAAGAAGCCTAGCTAAAGTCAGAGAACTGAACTGAGATTTGAACTGTTGTCCAAGACACAGTATTACAGTATTATAGTTTGAGTCCAGCCAAGTTTAATGTTCCATCAAAAAAAAAAAAAACAACACATAACTCTCTTTGGAGGTAATAGAATCCATAGTGTCTATTACATAATGTTTGCAATGTTCCGTGTACAACCACAAATTACTCAACACTAAAATGTGATCCATTCTCAAGAGAAAAGATAGTCAATAGAAACATACCACAAGATGATCCTGAAGTAGTATTCAGCAGATAACAATTTTAAAGCAGCTGTTATAAGTATGCTCAATGACATAAAGGAAAATATAATCAAGAAAGAAATAAGAACTATAAAAAATCAAATAAAAATTTTATAACTGAAAACATAATATATAAAACTTAAAAAATTCATTGGATTGGCTTAACAAGAAATTTGAGAGGACAGAGGAAAATGTCAGCAAATTGACAATAAAGATATAGAAATTATCCAATCTAAAAATTAGAAAAATAGATTTTAAAAATGAACAGATTTGAAGAATAATATGAAATGATCTAATATATGTGTAAATGGAGTCCCAGAAGGAGATAAGAGAGAGATGGGACCAAAAAACGTACATAAAAATAAACGGATGGGGGCTTCCCTGGTGGCGCAGTGGTTGAGAGTCCGCCTGCCAATGCAGGGGACACGGGTTCGTGACCCGGTCCGCGAAGATCCCACATGCCGCGGAGCGGCTGGGCCTGTGAGCCATGGCCGCTGAGCCTGCGCTCCCCAACAGGAGAGGCCACAACAGTGAGGGGCCTGCGTACCGCAAAAAAAAAAAAAAGAAAGAAACGGATGGAAGAAAGACGTATCAGTGCAAATTGTCTGTTTGTTCTAATTTCTGCACTGCAAATTACCACAATCTTAGCAGCTTACAACAACACACATTATTATCTCACAGTTTCATCAAGTCAAAAGTCTAAGCAGGCTCAACTGGATTCTTTGCTCAGAGTCTCAAAAAGCCATAATTAAGGTGTCACCCAGGCTAGGGTCTTATCTGGAGGCTCTAGGGAGAGCCTGCTACCAAGCTCATTCAGGTGGCTGGCTGAATTTTGTTTCTTGCAATTGTAAGAAACATGTTCTGCCTGGCTGTCAGCTGGAGGTTATGTTCAGCAATGCACAGCCTCTCTCAGATTCTTCCATGTGATTTCCCTCCATCTCAGCAAAGGGGAACCTTCCTTAAGTCAAGGCTCCCTCATGCTTCAAATCTCTCTGACTTCTGCGGATCAGCCAGAGAAAGCTATCTGCATTAATCAGCTAATGATTAGATTAGGCCCAATCCAATTATCTCCCTTTTCCCATATAATGCCACATAATCATGAAAATGATATCTCAACATATCCATAGTTACTGTCTAAAAATTAGACAGTAAATCTTTGGGGACCATCTTGGGATTCTTCCTGCCACAACTAGTAACTAAAAGAAAGCTGGTTTGATTATATTAATATCAGATTGAGTTTAGACACAAAAAGAAAATTTTAATAATACTAATAAATGGGTCAATTTAAAAAGGGAAGTAACAGTCATGTATGAATATACACCTAATAACAGAGCTTTAAAATATATAAAGCAAAAATTGACAGAATTAAAGGGAAAAATAGGCAAGACCAAAGCATAGCTGGTGATTTTAATGCCTCTTTCTCAAAAACTGATAAAACAACTAGGCAAAATTTAGCAAAATATAAAAAACATGAACAACACATCAAAACCTTGACCTGTTATTTAAGAGAGCACTACTCTTAGGAACTTCAAAATACACATAATTTTAAAGAGTACATAGTACATTAACCAAGCTATACCATATGTTAAGCTATAGAGCAAGTTTAACTTTAAGGGGATTGCAATCATATGTTTGTATGTTCTCAGCACAAGAGAATTAAATTAAAAATCAATAGGAAGAAAATATATAATATAAACAGAATTTGGAAATTAAACAGACTACTAAATAATCCATGGATCAAAGAAGAAATCACAATGGAAATAAATTTTTAAAAAACTTTGAATAGAATAATAGTGAAAATACATATCAAAATCTATGTATCTCAAAGAAAATATAAAGTTTTAAACATTTATATTAGAAAATAAGAAAGGTCAAAAAAAACTAAGACTTAAAATTCTACCTGCAAAAGAAGAACAACATAAAAAGGAAATCATCAAGAGCAGAAATAAATGAAATAGGAAATAGACAAATGACACAGACAATTTTAAAATCCCAAAGCTGTTTTCTGGAAAGATCAACAAAAATATTTTTTAAAAAGTCCTCATTAAACTGATTACAACAAAAGGATACAAATCACCAATATCAGGAATGAAAGAACAGTTATCACTACAGATTCTACAATCATTGAAAAGAAAAAAAGAGGATACTATGAAACACTTTACATTAAAAAATTCAACAATTTAAATGAACTGGCCTCCTCCCATGCACACAAACTACAGCCATACACAGAACAATTCCCTCTAAAAGAAATCCAGAAACTAGCTGAGCAGCAACTTCTACAGAATTGATGAATGAAAAAAAAACAACAAAAAAACCCACACTGAAATGGGTAGAAAAGGCTGAGACACACTCTTGCCATAAACCCCACCTGGCACAGCAACATACAATCAGCAGGGAACTTACAGTTCCCACCTTCCCTTTGCAGAGTAAAGGGTTGGGACCCAACATCTAGTGCCCCAACTTTTAAGACTCCCGCCTAGGGGAGTTTTGATATATTGTATTTTCATGATCATGCATTATGGTCTAATTTCCATTGTGACTTCTTTTACTAATAATCAATTTCTAAACATCTGGGGGATTTTCTAATCACATTTGCATTATTAATACCTACTTTATACTATGGTTAGAGAACATGCTCTGTATTATTTCAGTCCTTTGGAAATCATTGTCTTAACTATTGTCCAGCATAGGGTATATTTTGTAAATTTTCCACTGACATTGGAAAATAATACACATTCTGAATTTGTTGAGTATAAAGTCCTATATATATTCTATATATTTCAATTTCTTAGTTGTAAAATGTAAATCTTCTATATCTTTAATGACGTTTTCTGTCCTCTTTTGTCCATAACTCAAAGGTATGTTAGGTCTCCATCCCTGATTGTAAATGTGTTTATCTTTCCATTTTTGTTAACACTTTTTTTAATATATTTTGAATTTTCTTACTGACTGAATACAAATTTAGGACTTTTGTATCTTCTGGTGGAATTGAAACTAAGGACTATGAAAGCTTCTTGCCTCAAATTATATTCTATCTTATATTAATATAGATGTATTAGCTTTTGGAGGTTAGTGTTTGAATTATATTTTTTCCATCTTTTACTTTCAACCTATTTTTGCGTCAACCTATTTTCAGATTGTTTCTTATAAAGAACATACACTTGGGTTTTGAGGGGTTTTTTAAATTATTCAGGTTGATAATTGCTTAACTGGTTGCTTAGTCTATTTACATTTATACAGTTAAGAAAATATCAATAGTTGAGATTATGCCTAGAACCTTACTATTTGTTTTCTACTTTTTCTGTTTTTTTCTTTGTTGCTTTATTCTTCTTGTTTTCTTTTTGATGAATCAAGTACTTTTTATTACTCTCTTTTACTTCTCTTAGTTATACATTCTTGTATTATTATTTAGTGGTTACCCTAGTGTTTACTATGCACATGCTTCACTCATTACATTTTATATTAACTAAACTTCCTAAACAATGTGAGGAACTTACAAGCATTTAATTCCACTTATATTTTTCTGCCCTTTTCCTTATTTATTTATTTTTTTGGTGTATCTTACTTCTAACATTTGTTAGAACCCTACAAGACATTACTATTGTTTTAAAAGGTCAATATTATATTATCTCTACCCACACATGTATCTTTCAATTGCATTTTATTGTTTTATTGCTTTATTCCTTCCTACAATTTCTGAAAGAGATCACTTTTCTTCAGTCCAAACTTCTGTGAATCTTTTTTTACTACAGGTGTGCTGGCATCAACTTGTCTAATATTTTTCTTGTTTTAAACAGTTTATTTAGCCTTCAATTTTGAATGATATTTCCACAATTCATATGATTCCAGGTTGGCACTCTGTCCTTTCAGCTTTATAAAGATGACAAGCCACTGTCCTCTGATTTTCATACTATCTGCAACATAGTTGGTCATCAAGTTTATTACTGATATTTTTCGGGTAACATGTCTTATTTTCCCTGCCTACTTTTCAGATCTGTCTTTGGTCTCCAGCAATTTGACAAATTTAGCTTTTATAAAAGCTCTTAATATGAAGATGTTAAAACAATTTTATAAAAGTTTATCTAATTGTAATACCTGTAACCAATCTTCCCAAGAGATAGGAAAAGGAAAAATGTAGACTTCAAACTCAGTTAATCCCATTATCCCAACTCAGCAAGAGAATTCTTAACTATTAAGAACAATACTCCTAAATCTCAATTTTAGAAGATCTAAAAATATTGCGATATTTGGAAAAATAATTCCCTTGAGAAAAATACTAGAAATTTCTGAATCCTTTCCATTATCAATGTCATCCTCAATCCATACCTTCGCAAAAGTAGCAATTGTGTTTTAATCAGACACAAAGGCAACTGATCCTCATTATTCATGGATTCTGTATTTTTTAATTTGCCTATTCATTAAAACTTATTTATGACCTCAAAATCAATACTCATGGTGTTTTCATTATCACTTACGGGCATGTGCAGAGTAGAGAAAAATTTGAGTCATCCAGTGTATACATTTCCAATTGAGGTCAATTTTTTTTGCCTTGTTTCAGCTCTCAGACTGTAAACAGGTTATCATTTTCTTGGTCTACTTAGTGCAAGGGTTTTTGCCAGGTTTTTTCATTTTTGTGCTTTTCGTTGGTTATTGTGCTATTTGCAGTCATTTTAAAAAATTGGAAACAACAAAATATCTTTGTAAAGTAAAATTACCAAAATCCAAATACCCACAGATAATGGTATACATCTTTCCAAGTTTCTTCTGGGCATGTAGATTTTTTTTCCAAAAATAACGTTACGTGAGAGAGACATTGCTTTGGGAAAGATCCCCTTAGTTTTCCTTACTTGCTGCAAGTAATAAATCTTCCTTCTACCCCCCCCTCAAAAAAAATAATAATGACGCTATAGATATATTCAGTGCTTCAGCCTCTTACTAAAAGGGAATCTTACCATGTCTAAGAATAAAGTTCTACATTAACAATTTGAAAAAAATAAAAAGATCTTCAAGCATAGTGCTTAAGTACTGTCTTGTGTTCCTAAAGACACAAAGGCTAGGATGTGTCTAATGGAGAAATATATGTGATAGATAAGCTTCATTCAGACATGAGTTTAGTGCTTCAGGCTACGAGTTCAGTGTTAGTGAATCAACAAAATATATTAAATAAGGTGTCTTTAAACAGAAACATACATAAAACGAGATTACATGTTGATTGGTTGACAAAATATTGTGTCCAGAAGCTCACAGGAACCTAATTCTGTATTTCCCCTAGGAGCGGTGATTCACTACTCACTAATTCAGTGCTCATAATGACTTTATGGAATATAACCACCATGAATAACAAGAACTAACTATAAATAGAAAAGTTTTAAGACCAGTAGTAAAACTGAACATCAAGTAGAATATGGATATTCACAGATTTAAAACACTCTCTAGTTATGAAGAGAAGTTCAACTGGTGAAGTTCAACTATTAATAATATAATCTACAAGAACACACAACTGGGCAATTTTCTGAAGAATAAAATGAAATTAAACTACATCTGTAACTTATTTTTGGAGGAAAGGAACTTTCTTTACCTATTTAACACATTTCTCAACTGAAATATATTCTCTCTCAAAATGGCAGAAACCACCTGAACTTGCTATTCCTATCTTTCAGTCCTTATTGCCGTAGATTGAGGTTACTTACAAGTGATGTGAGTATCTATGACACCAGCCCATGAAGTAGAGGTTACTTTTTATCTGGTCATATTAGGTGATAGTCATTCTACACTGTTCTGGCTCTTTGGGGATAGCATAGGAAAGAGGTTCAGAGCATGTCCTCTGAGGCCAGACCTCTGAGCTGGAGTGTGGCTCTGCCACTTACTAGCTGTGCGATGTTGGACATACTATTTAAATTATGTGTCCTTGAGTTCCCTCATTTATAAATGGTGATGAAAATAATACAACCTCAAAGAGTTAGGAAGAAAATTAAATAATTAACATTTCTAAAGCACTTAGAAGCGTGTACAACATAAATGATAAAAATGGTTCAACTATCATTATTATTATTATTAGCAGCCCTGTGTACAAATAAAGATTCACTAGATGGAGATGTGAGTGGCTGAATTATCATACTGAAGAAGGTGTAAACTTGGAAGGAGGAGTTTGGTCCACCCTATGGGACCGTGTCTTTCTCCAGTTCCTGCTCAGCATGTGTATTATAATAGTATGTCTTAGATGTAGACATTGATTGACTATTGATCAAATATATGGATGATATAAAAATAAAGAATTCAGTCAGAAATCATTTTCACTTATAATATTTTTTGCTACCCAAGTTACTTTCATAAAACTTGAACCTGATTTAACAATTTCCCCCTCAAACCCTCTCATGATTTCCAATGCACATAGAACATTTCAAACTCTTTATTGCAATTTGTCTCCAACCAAAGATATTCTGATTCATCTTTCCTCATATCAAGAGAAAAATATGAGAGTAAATATTTCTACCATATTCCATACAAGGTGCACAGCTAGAGTACCAGTTTCAGGTCTAGGTAATATACTACCAAAACATCATCAACAAATATAAGTTTGAACAACAACAAAAGCAGGAAGAAACGATTCAGCACCATGTCCTTATGAACAATTCAAGGAGCAGTCTCAAAACAGATCATTTAATGGGAAACGAGGGGTAGAAGAGCCATGTGTCTTTGGCTGATGTCCAGAAGGAATGAACTGAAGAGTTCTGACCCACCCTGTGTGAAGGTGGAGGAGAGTGACAACAAAAGAAGGTGAATTTCCATTCAACAAAAGACAACTTTATAGCAGTTATACTGGGTTGGCCAAAAAGTTCGTTCAGGTTTTTCCGGAACGTCCTATGGAAAACCCGAAGGCACTTTTTAGCCAACCCAAACCTATCTGAAAATATAGAAGGCTAACTCAAAGTCTGTGATTTGTACAATGTGCTAAAAAAGTTACCTAGCCTCTGAGAACTGTGTTCGTCTTTGAGCAGTTCTGATGAATGAAGTGGGAACTGGGAGAATATGAAAACTAGGAGCAATAGTTTAAAACCAAATTCTAAATTGTACCTTTCATGGATAATCATGATTATGTAGTGTTCATGGGCATAGTCTCCAAACACTTTCCAGACAGTAAAGAGGAAATTAAAAATACATGAAGAATTTTATACATCTTAAGACTCCTTCCTTTTGCAAACTAAAAAGGTTTCCAGGCTCTCCATATTACACAAGTGAGTTGTTCCTTCTAAATTTAAAACTCATGCAAACACTGCAATAGTCTGTAATCAAAAATCAAAGGTCACTTTAAATCTCTTCTTTATCAAAAACCAAGTTTAAAAGATTAAAAATTGATAGAATATTTTGGCCTTCACAATTCTATTATATTCATCTTAGAAAAGGCAAATCCTAACTGACGTTCAGTTAAATCTCTGGACTCAAAAATTTTCCTTTTCTGGGGGGCTACATTGGGTCTTTGTTGCTGCACTCTGGCTTTCTCTAGTTGCGGCAAGCGGGGTCTACCCTTCGTTGTGGTGCACGAGCTTCTTATTGCAGTGGCTTCTCTTGCTGCAGAGCACAGACTCTAGGTACGGGCTTCAGTAGTTTTGGTGCACAGGCTTAGTTGCTCCACCGCATGTGGGATCTTCCTGGACCAGGGATCTGCCTGCACTGGCAGGCAGATTCTTAAGCACTGTACCACCAGGGAAGTCCAATAATCTTTTTTTTTTAACTTTTTATTTTATGTTGGAGTATAGTTGATTAACAGTGCTGTGTTAGCCTCAGGTATACAGCAAAGTTATTCAGTTATACCTATACATGTATCTATCCTTTTTCATATTCTTTTCCCATTTAGGTTGTTACAAAATATTGAGTAGAGTTCCCTGTGCTATACAGTAGGTTCTTGTTGGTTATCCACCTTAAATACAGCAGTGTGTACATGAAAGATGGACAATCTTAATGAATGCTAAGGGAAAGGAAATACAATACTGAATAACTCCTAGGAAAAGGTATATTGAATTTCTGTTACTCTCAAAGCCAAAGAAATATGAACTCATCTTATGTAAGCATAAGTGAAGAATGGATGAGGCTTCATCATATTATGTTTGCTAAATGAATTCATTTTCCTGAGTACACATTTTGTGCCAGATGCTATGTATGCCAAGACAGGCCTTCTTGCCTCTAAGGCACACACAGTCTAACAGAAAATAAAATAAACTACAGTACAATGGGTCAAGTGTTTTAAGTCATGGCATCGGACACTTGTTTGCAGGAGGTTAATGGGTGATTGGGAAGTGAAAAAGTGAGCCTGGACTATTTTTTTCCTGGTGTTTGCTGAGGACTTAAAGTTGTGAAATGAATTAACAGAACAAAGAGAAAGGAAGACTTAAGTGGGATAAAGGAGATGGTTTGAAGGCTGCATGGGAGGAGCTAATGAAAGGAGTAACAGAGAAGTTACAGGAAGAAGAGAATTGATGGAGGATGACACAGACACTGTGATTTATCAAGTCCTGGTTAGAGTATGAAAATATAATGTTTTAATAACTGAAATTATTTCTAATAAGGTCCTGATGAATTTTTATTGCCTTCCATCACATTACTGAAATCTTGAGATAAAATAAGCTATCCAAAGAATGCTTATGAAAAGATCAAATAAAAAATTAAAAATTATTGAGGAAATAACTCAAAATGCATGAGAAGCTCAATGTAAAAATATCTATAACAATATATTAAATAAGAATGCATTTGAGGGCTTCCCAGGTGGTGCAGTGGCTAAGAATCCACCTGCCAATGCAGGGGACACGGGTATGAGCCCTGGTCCAGGAAGATCCCACATGCCGCAGAACAACTAAGCCCGTGTACCACAACTACCGAGCCTGAGGTCTAGAGAGCACCAGCCACAGCTACTGAGCCCGTGTGCCACAACTACTGAGGCCCGTGCACCGAGAGCTCAGGGTCCACAAAAAGAGAAGCCACCAAAATGAGAAGCCCGCGCACCGCAACAAGAGTAGACCCTGCTCGCCGCAACTAGAGAAAGCCCGCATGGATCAACAAACACCCAACACAGTCAAAAATATATAAATAATAACTTTTTTTTAAAAAAGAAGGCATTTGAAGCCAAGATTGAAAAGAGGAATGGCTAATTATAATAAAGCCACATGATGAAATATTATACAACCACTGAAATTTTCATGGAGATTTTTTTTTTAAACATCTTTATTGGAGTATAATTGCTTTACAATGGTGTGTTAGTTTCTGCTCTATAACAAAGTGAATCAGTTATACATATACATATGTTCCCATATCTCTTCCCTCCTCTCTCTCTCCCTCACACCCTCACTATCCCACACCTCTAGGTGGTCACAAAGCACCGAGCTGATCTCCCTGTGCTATGCAGCTGCCTCCCACTAGCTAGCTATTTTACATTTGGTAGTGTATATGTGTCCATGCCACTCCCTCACTTTGTCCCAGCTTACCCTCCCCCCTCCCCGTATCCTCAAGTCCATTCTCTACTAGGTCTCTTTATTCCCGTCTTAGCCCTAGGCTCTACATGACCTTTTTTTGTTTTACATTCCATATATATGTGTTAGCATACAGTATTTGTTTTTCTCTTTCTGACTTACTTCACTCTGTAGGACAGACTCTAGGTCTATCCACCTCACTACAAATAACTCAATTTCATTTCTTTGTACGGCTGAGTAATATTCCATTGTCTGTATGTGCCACATCTTCTTTATCCATTCATCTGTTAATGGACACTTAGGTTGCTTCCATGTCCTGGCTATTGCAAACAGAGCTGCAATGAATATTGTAGTACATGATTCTTTTTAAATTATGGTTTTCTCAGGGTATATGCCCAGTACTGGGATTGCTGGGTCATATGGTAGTTCTATTTGTAGTTTTTTAAGGAACCTCCATACTGTTCTCCATAGTAGCTGTATCAATTTACATTCCCACCAACAGTGCAAGAGGGTTCCTTTTTCTCCACACCTTCTCCAGCATTTATTTTTTGTAGATTTTTTGATGATGGCCATTCTGACCAGTGTGAGATGATATCTCATTGTCGTTTTGATTTGCATTTCTCTGATGATTAATGATCTTGAGCATTCTTTCATGTGTTTGTTGGCAATCTGTATATCTTCTTCGGAGAAATGTTTATTTAGGTCTTCTGCCCATGTTTGGATTGGGTGGGTTGTTTTTTTGACATTGAGCTGCATGAGCTGTTTGTAAATTTTGGAGATTAAACCTTTGTCAGTTGCTTCATTTGCAAATCTTTTCTCCCATTCTAAGGGCTGTCTTTTCATCTTGTTTATGGTTTCCTTTGCTGTGCAAAACATTTTAAGTTTCATTAGGTCCCATTTGTTTATTTTTGTTTTTATTTCCATTTCTCTAGGAAGTGGGCCAAAAAGGACCTTGCTGTGATTTACGTCATAGAGTGTTCTGCCTATGTTTTCATCAAAGAGTTTGATGGTGTCTGGCCTTACATTTAGGTCTTTAATCCATTTTGAGTTTATGGTTGTGTATGGTGTTAGGGAGTGTTCTACTTTCATTCTTTTATATGTAGCTATCCAGTTTTCTTAGCACCACTTATTAAAGAGGCTGTCTTTTCTCCATTGCATATTGTTGCCTCCTTATCAAACATAAGGTGACTATATGACTGTGGGTGTATCTCTGGGCTTTCAATCCTGTTCCCTTGATCTATATTTCTGTTTTTGTGCCAGTACCGTACTGTCTTGATTACTGTAGCTTTGTAGTATAATGTGAAGTCAGGGAGCCTGATTCCTCCACCTCCGTTTTTCTTTCTCAAGATTGCTTTGGCTATTTGGGGTCTTTTGTGTTTCCATATAAATTGTGAGATTTTTTTGTTCTAGTTCTGTGAAAAATGCCAGTGGTAGTTTGATAAGGATTGCACTGAATCTGTAGACTGCTTTGGGGAGTAGAGGCATTTTCACAATGTTGATTCTTCCAATCCAAGAACATGGTATATCTCTCCATCTGTTTGTATCGTCTTTAATTTCTTTCATCAGTGTCTTACAGTTTTCAGCATACAGGTTTTTGTCTACTTAGGTATAGGTTTATTCCTCGATATTTTATTCTTTTTGTTGCAATGGTAAATGGGAGTATTTTCTTAAATTCACTTTCAGATTCTTCATCATTAGTGTATAGGAATGCAAGAGATTTCTGTGCATTAATTTTGTATCCTGCAACTTTACCAAATTCATTGATTAGCTCTAGTAGTTTTCTGGTAGTATCTTCAGGATTCTCTATGTATAGTATCATGTCATCTGCAAACAGTAACAGCTTTACTTCTTCTTTTCCGATTTGGATTCCTTTTACTTCTTTTTCTTCTCTGATTGCTGTGGCTAAAACTTCCAAAACTATGTTGAATAATAGTGGTGAGGGTGGGCAAACTTGTCTTGTTCCGGATCTTAGTGGAAATGGTTTCAGTTTTTCACGACTGAGGACAATGCTGGCTGTGGGTTTGTCATATATGGCCTTTATAATATTGAGGAAAGTTCCCTCTATGCCTACCTTCTGCAGGGTTTTTATCATCAATGGGTGTTGAATTTTGTCGAAAGCTTTCTCTGCATCTCTTGAGATGACCATATGGATTTTCTCCTTCAATTTATTAATATGGTGTATCACATTGATTGATTTGCGTATATTGAAGAATCCTTGCATTCCTGGGATAAACTCCACTTGATCATGGTGCATGATCCTTTTAATGTGCTGTTGGATTCTGTTTGCTAGTATTTTGTTGAGGATTTTTGCATCTATGTTCATCAGTGTTATTGGCCTGTAGTTTTCTTTCTTTGTGACATCTTTGACTGGTTTTGGTATCAGGGTGATGGGGGCCTCATAGAATGAGTTAGGGAGTGTTCCTCCCTCTGCTATATTTTGGAAGAGTTTGAGAAGAATAGGTGTTAGCTATTCTCTAATTGTTTGATAGAATTCCCCTGGTCCTGGACTTCTGTTTGTTGGAAGATTTTTAATCACAGTTTCCTTTCAGTGCTTATGATTGGTCTGTTCATATTTTCTATTTCTTCCTGGTTCAGTCTTGGACGGTGTGCATTTCTCAGAATTTGTCTATTTCTTCCAGGTTGTTCATTTTATTGGCATATTGTCGCTTGTAGTAATCTCTCATGATCCTTTGTATTTCTGCAATGTCAGGTGTTACTAGTCCTTTTTCATTTCTAAATCTATTGATTTGAGTCTTCTCCCTTTTTTTTCGTGATGAGTCTGGCTAATAGTTTATCAATTTTGTTTATCTTCTCAAAGAACCAGCTTTTAATTTTATTCATCTTTGCTATTGTTTCCTTCATTTCTTTTTCATTTATATCTGATCTGATCTTTATGATTTCTTTCCTTCTGCTAACTTTCAGGTTTTTTAGTTCTTCTTTCTCTAATTGTTTTAGGTGTAAGTTTAGTTTGTTTACTTGAGATGTTTCTTGTTTCTTAAGGTAGGATAGTATTGCTATAACATTCCCTCTTAGAACTGCAATTGCTGCATCCCATAGGTTTTGGGTCATCGTGTTTTCATTGCCATTTGTTTCTAGGTATTTTTTTTTATTTCCTCTTTGATTTCTTCAGTGATCTCTTGGTTATTAATTAGTGTATTGTTTAGCTTCCATGTGTTTGTATTTTTGACACAATTCTTTCCTGTAATTGATATCTAGTCTCATAGCATTGTGGTCGGAAAAGACACTTGATACGATTTCAATTTTCTTAAATTTACCAAGGCTTGATTTGTGACCCAAGATATGATCTATGCTGGAGAATGTTTCATGAGCACTTGAGAAGAATGTGCATTCTGTTATTTTTGGATGGAATGTCCTATAAATATCAATTAAGTCCATCTTGTTTAATGTATCCTTTAAAGCTTGTGTTTCCTTATTTATTTTCATTTTGGATTTCTGTCCATTGGTGAAAGTGGGGTGTTAAAGTCCCCTACTATGATTGTGTTGCCGTCGATTTCCTCTTTTATGGCTGTTACTATTTGCCTTATGTATTGAGGTGCTCCTATGTTTGGTTCATAAATATTTACAATTGTTATATCGTCTTCTTGGATCGATCCCTTGATCATTATGTAGTGTCCTTCTTTGTCTCTTGTAATAGTCTTTGTTTTAAAGTCTATTTTGTCTGATATGAGAATTGCTACTGCAGCTTTGATTTCCATTTGCATGGAATATCTTTTTCCAACCCTTCATTTTCAGTCGGTATGTGTCCCTATGTCTGAAGTGCATCTCTTGTAGACAGCATATATATGGGTCTTGTTTCTATGTCCATTCAGCAAGTCTATGTCTTTTGGTTGGAGCATTTAATCCATTTACCTTTAAGGTAGTTATCGATATGTATGTTCCTATTACCATTTTCTTAATTGTTCTGGGTGTATTATTGTGGGTGTTTTCCTTCTCTTGTGTTTCCTGCCTAGAAAAGTTCCTTTAGCATTTGTTGTAAAGCTGGTTTGGTGGTGCTGAATTCTCTTAGGTTTTGCTTGTGTATAAAGGTTTTAATTTCTCCATCAAATCTGAATGAGATCCTTGCTGGGTAGAGTAATCTTGGTTGTAGGTTTTTCTCCTTCATCACTTTAAATATGTCCTGCCACTCCCTTCTGGCTTGCATATTTCTGCTGAAAGATCAGCTGTTAACCTTATGGGGATTCCCTTGTATGTTATTTGTTGTTTTTCCCTTGCTTATTTTAATATTTTTTCTTTGTATTTAATTTTTGATAGTTTGATTAATATGTGTCTTGGAGTGTTTCTTCTTGGATTTCTCCTGTATGGGACTCTCGGTGCTTCCTGGAGTTGATTAACTATTTCCTTTCCCGTAATAAGGAAGATTTCAACTATTATCTCTTCAAATATTTTCTCAGTCGCTTTCTTTTTCTCTTCTTCTTCTGGGACCCCAATAATTCAAATGTTGGTGTGTTTAATGTTGTCCCAGAGGTTTCTGAGACTGTCCTCAGTTCTTTTCATTCTTTTTTCTTTATTCTGCTCTGCAGTAGTTATCTCCGCTATTTTATCTTCCAAGTCACCTATCCGTTCTTCTGCCTCAGTTATTCTGTTATTGATCCCTTCTAGAGAATTTTTAGTTTTATTTATTGTATCACTGTTTGTTTGCTCTTTAGTTCTTCCAGGTCCTTGTTAACCGTTTCTTGTATTTTCTCCATTCACTTTCCAAGATTTTGGAACATCTTTACTATCATTATTCTGAATTCTTTTTTAGGTAGACAGCCTATTTCCTCTTCATTCGTTAGGTCTGGTGGGTTTTTGCTTTGCTTCTTCATCTGCTGTGTTTCTCTGTCTTCTCATTATGCTTAACTTACTGTGTTTGGGGTCTCCTTTTCGCAAGCTGCAGGTTTGTAGTTCCCTTGTTTTTTCTGTCTGTCCCCAGTGGCTAAGGTTGGTTCAGTGGGTTGTGTAGGCCTCCTGGTGAAGGGGACTAATGCCTGTGTTCTGGTGGATGAGGCTGGATATTTTCTTTCTGGTGGGCAGGTCCATGTCTGGTGGTGTGTTCTGGGGTGTCTTTGGCCTTATTATGATTTTAGGCAGCCTCTGTTCTCATGGATGGGGTTGTGTTCTTGTTTTGCTAGTTGTTTGGCATAGGGTGTCCAGCACTGCAGCTTGCTGGTCATTGAGTGGAGCTGGGTCTTTGCACTGAGATGAAGATCTTTGGGAGATTTTTGCTGTTTGATATTACATGGAGCTGGGAGTTCTCTTCTGGACCTGTGTCCTGAACTTGGCTCTTCCACCTCAGTGGCACAGCCCTGATGCCTGGCTGGAGCACCAAGAGCCTGTCATTCACTCGCATCAGAATAAAAGGGAGAAAAAAAAGAAAGAAAGTAAGAAGAAGATAAAATAAAATAAAGTAAAATAAAAAATTATTTAAAAAATTATTTTAAGAAAGTAATAAAAAATTAAAATAAAGAAAGAAGAGAGCAACCAAACCAAAAAACAAATCCACCAATGATAAGAAGTGCTAAAAACTATAATACAAAAAAACCCCCAAACAGATAGAACCCTAGGACAAATGGTAAAAGGAAAGCTATACAGACAAAATTACACAGAGAAGCATACAGATAGATACACACTCATAAAAAGAGAAAAGGGAAAAAAATATATATATTGTTGCTCCCGATGTCCATATCCTCAATTTGGGATGATTCACTGTCTCTTCAGGTATTCCACAGATGCAGGTACATCAAGTTCAGTGTGGAGATTTAATCCACTGCTCCTGAGGCTGCTGGGAGAGATTTCCCTTTCTCTTCTTTGTTCTCACAGGTCCCAGGGTTCAGCTTTGGATATGGACGCGACCCTGCATGTAGGTCACCTGAGGGCATCTGTTCTTCGCTCAGACAGGACAGGGTTAAATGAGCAGCTGATTCGGGGGTCTGGCTCACTCAGGCCGGGGGGCGGGGAGGGGTATGAATGCGGGGCGAGCCTGAGGCAGCAGAGGCCGGCACGACGTTGCACCAGCCTGAGGCGCGCCGTGCGTTCTCCTGGGAAGTTGTCCCTGGATCACGGAACCCTGGCAGCGCTGGGCTGCACAGGCACCCCAGAAGGTGGGTGTGGATAGTAACCTGTGCTCGCACACAGGCTTCTTGGTGGCGGCAGCAGCAGCCTTAGCGTCTCATGCCCGTCTCTGGGGCCCGTGCTGTTAGCCGCGGCTTGCGCACGTCTCTGGAGCTCCTTCAAGCAGCACTCTTAATCCCCTCTCCTCGTGCACCAGGAAACAAAGAGGGAAGATAAAGTCTCTTGCCTCTTAGGCAGATGCAGACATTTTCCCGGACACCCTCCCGGCTAGCTGTGCCGCACTAGCCCCTTCAGGTTGTGTTCACACTCATGGAGATTTTTATAATACTATAACAAGCATTTTTACTGTATTTGTGGGAGGGGGAGGTATACTGCATAAGATACAGAGAGGGAAAGAAGAGAGAGACAGGGAGAAAAAGAGAGAAGGGGGAAAGCAGTAAAAGCAGATGGAAGATGCAGAAGAGGAGGAAGCATGAAGTAAACAGTGCTACGTTAGATATAAAATACACCAAAAATCTTAAGCCGTAATCTTTAGTTATTTTTGTAGTGGAACTACAGACAACCGATACCTACAGGCAATCTGAAACGATTTCATTTTAGACCTATTATTTTAATATATGATCCTTATTCAGCTGCCTAATGATAAACAAGAGTTATTCCCATGTTTTCCTGCATATGTTCTTGGTAACAATCATTCTGGAGAAATATTAATAGATGTTGCACACACCAAAAAGAAAGTTTTATGGTACGAGAAGCTTGAGAAATACTAGGTTACTGGCTTCTTCAATGCAGCAAGAATTCTCAGAAATTTATGGTAATAGGCTTCATGAATCTCCAGTAAGGTATAAATTTGACAGCATTTCACAAATACTTGACCACTGAATACCCTGGTGTGTTTGAATTCTTTCATGGAGCTAATTTTCTGCCAAATATATGTGCAGGAATTTTTCACTCATAAGGATGGTATTTACTTTTAAGTAACAAAACAAAATTACTGGAAGCATTAACAGCATACATTTCTGTGATAACCAAGGTGACAACAGGTTAATGAATAATTTCAGAGCCTTCCTCTGCTATCTTCTCTGACAAAAAGTTCCTTCCAGTCCTCTCTTCCTGGGGATTAGCTGAATATACTTGTCAACATTTTCAATTCCCTTGCCCTCCAACTAGACCAACCTACACCACTATTTCAGCTCCGCATCCTTCCTTGAACTTCATTTTCGGGTATCTGACTCCTTCCTAGAGAGCATTTTCTCAATACCTTATGGTCCTCACAATATGATGAAATCGACCAACCTTCTGTCTTTTGTGTCTTAATGTTAAAACAGCTACCTACCCAGTTATTCAAGCCAGAATCTAGTGCCCTGCTCTCACTTTGACAGTGTGTGCCCTGATGACCAACTGGTTCCCTCTGCTTACTCTTAGTTTCTGCTCCTACATTACTGGGCCTCTGAGACACCAGATCAAAACCTATCTGTCTCTGATTCTTCCTGATGAATTCTCAACCAATTATTGCAAGACTACCAGGATCGTCTGCTTAGATTTTCTTACTTCAAACTTGAGGAAAAAAATAAATTGGTTCAATTCATTTTTTTAATGTCACCACATAGATTGCTGCTCCATCCATGAATCTATGAGACAGATTTAGACACTTCTGACTGAAGCACTTATGGCAGTGGGGCCAAGGTCACATCTAGGTAGCTAGAAGAAAAAAAAAAGTGGCATTGGAATGGCAGATATTCAGATGGGTGGCTTATCCAATGCAACGTGGCCAGCTGGGCAGCAAGGGCTATGAATTCCTGAACTGGAATGTTAGAATTTCTAAATCAAAATAGAGAAGCCCCCAAAATAACATTTCACTACCTAAAATGAGATAGAAGTTAAGTCAAAGAAACGTTCTGGTAGAAGCTCAGTAATTTATCATGATGTGAGAGGATGAGAGCAGAGAATGGGAAAGATGAGATCTACTTTACTTCTGCTATTAAAGATTATTTAATATCTCTTGTGCCAACTGAGTAATCCAAGACATACAAAAGACGGAAGTTGACCAGATATGACAGGTCTCTTCCCTGATGCAGTGGTTAGTAGCACCAGGAAGAAAACTGCTTACAGTCACACGAAGTCCCTGGACGTGAAGCTACGCTGACAAGAAGTCTGTGTAAAGAAATTTACCTGCATACTTTGACATCAACAAATATTAGAAAAAAATACAGAAAAATTAAAAGTCCCCTGCTGGGCATATCTATGATCTACTCCCTCCCTGTCTATTTCTGCCTTCTAGAGCTGTGTTGTCCAAAAAGGTAGCCACTTGGGCTTCCCTGGTGGCGCAGTGGTTGAGAGTCTATCTGCCGATGCAGGGGACACGGGTTCGTGCCCTGGTCCGGGAAGTTCCCACATGCCGCGGAGCAGCTGGGCCCGTGAGCCATGGCCGCTGAGCCTGCGCGTCTGGAGCCTGTGCTCTGCAACGGGAGAGGCCACAACAGTGAGAGGCCCGCGTACCGCCAAAAAAAACAAAAACAAAAACAAAAACAAAAAGGTAGCCACTAGCCACATGTGGCCATTTAAATTTAACTAATTTAAATTAAATTAAAAATTCGATTCCTTGGTTGCATCAGCCATATTTCAAGAGCCCAAATGTCACATGTGGCTAGTGTCTACCATACTGGACAATGTATTTCTTTCTTTGAGCGTTAATTGACAGTAATAGATAGCAAGTAATAACATCAAGTTATTCTGATGAATTTCAAAAGTTCCTCTGGAAAATATATTTGTGAGAATCAGAAAAACACCTAAAAGAAAAAGATTAAAGTGGGGGAATTTGCCCTGATATAGTATGAAAATATATGTAAAGCTGCTATAATTATAACAGCCTGGGAGATGTCAAAAGGAATAGAAAAACAGATCAATGCACAATTTGACAGTACAGAAATATGTCTAAATACACATGGGAATTTTAAAATCATAAAATGTGTCACTTCAAGTCACTGATATTGGAACAACTAGATATAAATTTTGGACTAAAATAAAATAATTATTAGCTACTTATTTCACATCAATAAAGAAAATATTCCATATAAGATTTAAGATCTAACTGCATTTAAAATAGCTTAGTAATGTTGAGATGAAAAAGACTTTCTAAGGAGGACATGAAAGCAGGAATAATAGGCATAATTATAGATATAAAACAGGAAAAAAACCTGAGGTAAAAACCTGCACTTGCAAGTTAAAATGGCTTGCTGTGTAGCATGCATAGTAATGACAAAAGGCCATCATCTAGAAATGGCTTTAACATTTTCTGAATTCCAAGGATAAGGAGAGAATTCTAAAAGGAATCCATGCAGAAAAAAAAAACAGCTTCCCAAAGAAAAGAATACATTCTATTTAAGATTTCTTTGAGCAGTAACAAAAATTGACTGTATAATTAAGCAATAAAAATAACTTCAAATTCTGAAAAGTAGAAACAGTATAGGTTGCTTTGACCATGATGCAATAAAAGTAGAAAAAGATTTTAAAGTACAAATTTTTAAACCCAATCAAATAGAAATTTTAGGAAATAAAACTATACTGTTCTAAATAATTTGTAGGGCAAAGAAGACTTCAAAGCTCTAATTACAGACTATTTAGAAAATAAGGAGACTAACAGGGAACTTCTTGCTCCTGACAGATGATGAACTAGCTTGAGCCGCTGGGTTCCTCAAAAAAAAAAAAAAAACATTAACAAGTAAATAAATAGTAATGAAAGGAGAGCTGGAATGCATCCAAAGAACAAATCTGCAAGAGCCCCTTGTAGAGAAACAAAGGAATAATCTCCTGGAATCTTTTACCTGGACAAAGAGGAGCCCATCTCTGTTTATTTTCTTACTCACCAAAAGACACAGAAGCTAATGCTCAGGTTCACCACACTTCTTTTCATATTACAGAAAGATAGTTATAGCCCTAGGAGAAACTGAGCTCACTAGACTATGAGTATATGACAAACTGTATTTTATAAAGCTGCCCACATCTGTATGTTCAACCATTTCCCTACACTCTTCTTGCAACGTAATGGACATCCCTCTCTCCAAGATATATGGCCCACGTTCTTTCCTCCTGAATTTGGCCAAACTCATGCCTGCCTCAAACAGAGAAGTAGAGCAGAGGTGACGCTATACGACTTCTAAGGCTAGGATAAGAAAAGAATACTACTCTGCCTGATTCTTTCTCTCTTTTTCTGTCTGTCTGTCTGTCTGTCTGTCTGTCTCTCTCTCTCTCTCTCTCTCTCTCTCTCTCTCTCTCGGAACCCTATCCAGCCACCATGTTACAAGGAAATTCAAGCCAAATCGAGAGGCCACATGAGGGTTTTCCTGCAGACAGCCCCAGCCAGGCCTCCAGCCAAAACCTACATCAACTACCAGAAATGTGAGAGACTGCAATTCACATAATTCCAGTCCCCAACCTTCACGTCTTCCCAGCTGAGGGCCCAGACACCATGGAGCAGAAACAAGCCACCCCTGCTATATGCTGTCTGAATTCCTGAACCAAAGAAACCATGAGAGACAAAAAAATAAAATAAAAAAATAAAAAGAATTACTGCTTTTTAAATTCTCCAAGTTTTAGAGTAATTTGTCATGAATTTGTTATGGGGCAATAGATTACTAACTTTGTAGTGCATTCACTACAAAGAAGAGCTCTATTGCATAAAGCAGAATTAAGAGACAGAATAAACTTCTCAAAGAAATAGGGCAGGTTATAAATAATATGAAACAAACCAGAAGTCAAAAAGAAGAACCGGGCTTCCCTGGTGGCGCAGTGGTTGAGAGCCCGCCTACCGATGCAGGAGACACGGGTTCGTGCCCCGGTCCGGGAAGATCCCACATGCTGTGGAGCGGCTAGGCCCGTGAGCCATGGCCGCTGAGCCTGCGCTCCGCAACGGGAGAGGCCACAACAGTGAGAGGCCCATGTACTGCAAAAAAAAAAAAGGAGAACCAAGTGGAAATATTGGATATTGAAAATAAAACAGTTGAAATACCGAATATAATAATGAAATAAAGAATATATAAAGACTAAGAAGGGATACAGAAATGAAAATTAAGAGATATGGGGAATAGAATAAGATGCCAATATACAGATAATAGAAATCCCAGAAAATTAAAAAGAAAAAGATGGGAGAAATATTGAAAGCTAATTATCATATATTTCCCTGAATTATAGAACGATTAAAGATCTTAAATCCAAAAATCTATAGAATGCAAAATTGATAGTTAAGGGGAAACACTATATACATGCTATAGCAAAATCTAGGAACATCAGATTCACAGATAATGGATGATTTTTTGCTTTTTTGTGTTCTTCATTGGTTTCCTGTGTTAAGTTTGTGATTAGAAAATAATGCAAAATACTTGGGAAGGTTAGGTATCACTTTCTTCAGAAATCCTTCCCTATCTAGCTCCTCTGAGGACAGATTAAGTGTCCCTATTTTGGGATTCTATAATATCCTATTCACATCTCAGAAGTTGTTCTTACCATGCTGTGTCTATCCCCACCTATTAGCTTGTTGAGTGGTGGTTATTAACTAGAGTGACACATCAAAACCCCAGGGAAGTCGTTTTGTTATTGATGATGGAGTTTCTTAATCTACTTGCTCTGGTCCCACTGCAGGGTTTCTAAACCTGAGTCTCTAGGAGTGGAATACAGGTTTTTAAAAACACACCAAGATTTACCTTCATCAAAACCACCAGTATAGCAGGAAAGGACCATATGTTTACCTCTGTGTCCTATGACTTTACAGTGTCTGGTATGTAGGATGTGATCTGAAAATGTCTGTTGAATGAACACATGGAACATAGATGCACATTATTTTCAACATGTACAAGCTAATGACATGTATCTCCAAAACCCACAGCGATTCGTTTTGCTGTATGATAATTCAATGTCATTTATTAATCCTAACATTGTCATCTGCATTGTCTCATGCTCTTACGTATTTTGTCAGGGGTCAAGCTTTATTTCACTATTAACATACTGTTGAGGACCTTGGTTTCAAATGGACATTTTTCTTCTAATGCTAGATATTGGACAGCTTAAACTGACATCTCTCATGTACCTTTGCATTCCAGATTTAGCTAGGATACAAAGTTGTTTTATTCCACTGACTAGATTTTTCACCTTCCCCCAGAGTAATCTGATGCAAGTTTCTGCTTTAAAAAAGGCACTAATTTAGACCTCATAAATAGAAAAGGGATTAAAATTGTTGAATGTATCAAGAAGCCAATAGCTTGTCCTTCCTTAGAATTTCAAACAAGAATAGTAAATATTGTCATTAAATGTTGAAGTTTCTATAAAACAACCGTTCATTTTCCACTATTCCTTCTGAGAAGAATCCACATATGGGTCTCCACCCACAGTGATTATTTTAGTTTTGAAATGGTTAGCAAAATCTGAACAATCCCTTGGCAGTTTTAATACCTTACACCTGTGTAACATCTTCCAATTTTTTAGAGCATTTTCACGTACGTTATTTCATCAGGACATTACAAAACACTATGAGGTTTATACAGCATTATTACTGTTCCTACTTTACAGATGAAGAGCTAGCTTGAGATTCCAACCTGATAAGTGATTGACTCAGACACTTGAAGCAGAGCTGGAATGAGGACCAGATCATATGCCTCCCTGCATGGTGCTCTCTCCATCATGCTATGGTGTTTCCAGTAGATTCTGCCCAAAGAAGCAATAGAACATGGGCAGTTACTTATTTAATTGTCCTGTACTCTCAAGTTCGCTACTCACTTCTTTCAGTTGGAATTTTGGGAAGAAGCGCATCCTCAATCATGTGAAATGGTCAAAGAGACTAGATAAAGGACACAATATAATATCAAGAAAAGAGACTCTTCATATTCTCTTGTGATGTGCTCCCTATGTGATATATTCATGTGAAGAAGTTTCTTTTTTCCAAAATTTAAAAAAATATTTACAATTTTAAAAGCCAATATACATATTTAAAAGCACAGTCAGCTCTAGACAGTATAGACAGATAGGAAACAATTGCTGTATGCCACGAACTTTGATGTTTTCCATAAATCCCATTTAATCTTCACTTCAGTCTTATGTCATTTATGCTATCCCAGCTTTCATGAGAGGTAAATGCAGAGTCTATGCTCTGTGCCAGCAATAAGCATGAAAACATGTTAAACTACGTTTAATAATATGCAAAAACTGGGTTTCATAAAAGTGAACTGTCCATGATTCAGTTGGGAGGTGAGGGCATGCACAGCTGACTGGTATGGAAACTTGTAGGAAGTTAACGCCCAGAGGAAGCATATAAAGCAGATGTGGAAATTCACAGAGGAGTTCATGGCAGTACTTTGTGCTGTGAAAATGGGAAAAAAAAGTTTTCCACTTACCTAATTCACAGGACTGTTACAGGAATGAATAAACAGACTCACAGACTTAGAAAACAAATTTAAGGTTACCAAAGGGGAAAGGAGGGGGAGGGAGGGATAAATTGGGAGTTGACATATACACACTTCTATATGCACACTACTATATTTAAAATAGATAACCAACCAGGACCTACTGTATAGCACAGGGAACTAGGCTCAATATTCTGTAACAACCTAAACGGGAAAAGAATTTGAGAAAGAATAGACACATGTTTATGGATAATTGAATCACCTTGCTGCACACCTGAAACTAACACAACGTTGTTAATCAACTATACTCCAATATAAAATAAAACTTGTTAAAAAGTGTCAATGAAACACTGAACCATTTAGGTGAGAATAACTGAGCCACCCCAACAAGACAAAAGAAAAGTTAAAGATTCAAATAAATTCTAAATTTCTGTATAAAAATCTGTGTATCTGACTAGATAGGCAAGAAGGACAGGTTAATGACTCTTTCAGAGCTTTCCTATTCCTGGACTTAGAGTTTTTAAATTTTAGAAATTCAGGCTTAATTTTAACCCTTAAAAGAAATTCCAACAGAGGAGGAAGGAACAGCTGATTCCCTCTGGTTCAGTGGGCTACTTTTCCATTCGATTTTATCTTTTCCGAGCAGCCGTTAGTAGCGTTCCAGGACTGTGACATCGGATAACATATGCCATGCAGATTCTGTACCACATTGGTGGGCCAGCAGTTCATCCAGCCTCCTACCCCCATAGAGCTGAGCCCAAAACGGAACTCCTGTCAGCCTCAAAACCTCCCGCTGACTCATTCTTGGATTTTCTCTACGAGACCACAGAGCAGAACAAGAAATGCCTGGGGGTAAGAACGCTGCACGCTCATTCCAGACCAGCTCAGACAGCTGGGTCTCCACGGCTCTGGGCCTATGCACGGGACAGAAACAGCAGAACTCCCACAGTAAATGATGTCCTCTCCTCTCAGATCCAAGGTGAATCCAATAGTAATAGCTAGGGTGTCTACCTTAGCCAGCTGCTTCAGTAGAACTTGGGGGTCTGGGGCAAACGTAGTGTGGAGATCCAGATTGAAACTGCCTTCCCTCCCCATCTCATGAGCCATGGATTTCAGCAGAAGGAACACGATACTTCACTACTGGAAATGGAATTAAAGTAGAAAGCACACATTCATTCCAGTCATTTACTGAGTACATACCATGAGCCAGGCACTGTGCTCGTACTAAGTATTTTATAGATTTACATCAATAACTTGAATTGTTTCAACCTCATAATATACGTTAAATCATGCACGGGCAGCTGAGGTACAGTAAGAAAGAGGCATCACTCTGAAAACATACTGCCATTCAGAAAATGACCATCTAACTGCAAATGGGACCGTTCTTACATCATGAACTGGAGGGAAAAGAGCAAGAGGACGCTTGGTCTTTGCTGCTAGTGTTGATTCATTCATATTCTCTCTTGTTAAAGGGTTAATCAATCATTTGACATTCCAAATAAGTTAAAACTTTATTTAAAAAAAAGATAATCTCTAAATACTAAGACTTTAAAATCCTCATTCTCAGATTTACACAAAACCTTTTTTTTTTAACAGCATACTGTTACATGGTAAATTAGCAGAAGCCATGTCTGCAAACCATGAAAGAGTTGATAATATATTTTTCTTTACTATAACCAGGCTGACTTAAAAGAAGGTAGACCTTCCCCAGTTAAACCAAATAGAGATAAACTTCAAAAGATAGTGCTGAATAAATATATAGATTAGTAAGAAGTCTAAGATCTTAATCTATCATACATCTTCCTCCACTATGAATGATTTCATTTGCTTTTTAAATAGATAAATACAAAAACAGCATTTTCCCTTGGCAAGAGAGTAACTGTTTTGTATTATTTACCTAGACTGCATCTGTGTTTCTAAAAAGAACAGTAAATACATTTCTGGAGCAAGACATGTTTCTGTGATAATGTGAGTAATGCTCCTTAAACACTTGGGAGATTATTAGAATGCCTTCCAGAAGCTGCTATTGAACTCAGTCAGTTTAGCAGGAACACAAGAAAAAGATGAAGAGACACTCTCAGCATTTTTTACTAAACTATTAGTAGAATGATGTGATTGGAAGTCCTTCAAGAGGGTGACTGCCAGAAGGTGAGGGCCAGGACTCTGCCCAGGCATTCAGAAGGCAATCTGGTTCCAAGCCAGACTGAAAACTACATAGAATGAAAACTACATACCCAGAATGCCTTCCTCAGGAGGGCCCTCTGAATAAACAATCCAGTCTGGGTGACACCACCCACCCCAAATACTGGGCTAACTTTCAGCCTCCCTAAGAACTTAGATTCACAATATGGGAGCCGCAGAGTCTTCCAACTGGTGTTCAAAACTTAATTAGGGAGCACTTCGCAAGAGTGTCAAAGAGAAAGAAACTAGCTGATTAGATTAGGTCTTGTATACACTCCTTCCCAAGCCAGGCTAGACCTGGGAGAATCATGGTTCAAAGCAACAGTCTTCTTGGATCTCTCAGATACCCTAGAACCGTGTGGTGCTGGTGGTGGTAGCATATATGCACTCATCCTTTAAGTCATCCTTCTGAATCTAAGACAGATTCATTCATTCATTCAACAATGTTTACTGAGCTGCTATGATGTCCCTACATGGACCTTATATTCAAATGTGGAGGCACGGAGACAGACAAATAAGTGACAAACTAATAAATACCCCAATGATGATAATTTGGTTGATATCATGGAAGTGTTATGAAGAGAATGAGAGTGCTGCTAACCTGAATGTGGGTGGTCAGAGGTTTTACTGAGAATAACCACTTAAGAGAGATATTATATGAATCATTTGTTAGTTCTAGTTACTCAGGTCTTCAAAGAATTTTTCCTAAGTCACCAAATCATGAGATGTATTTTTAAACTTTGACATTACACACACAAGAATTTCATTAATTTTTTCATCAGTTCTTTTAGCAAAAGTTAAAAAATGACTTCCAGATTTTCCATTTACAAAAATTTTCTAAGAATCTCTATGTATTTGACAATATTTGCCTCCCTTGCTCCACTTACTTGAAATATTTCTTCTAATGATGGCCAACAGGCACATGAAAAGATGCTCAAAGTCGCTAGTTATTAGAGAAATGCAAATCAAAACTACAACGAGGTACTACCTCACATCAGTCAGAATGGCCAACATCAAAAAATCTACAAACAGTAAATGCTGGCGAGGGTGTGGGGAAAAGGGAACCCTCCCACACTAGTGGTGGGAATATAAGCTGGTGCAGCCACTATGGAAAACCATATGAAGGTTCCTCAAAAAACTAAAAATAGAGTTGCCGTATGATCCAGCAATCCCACTCCTGGGCATATATCCAGACAAAACTATAATTCAAAAAGACATATGCACCCCTATGTTCATAGCAGCACTATTCACAATAGCCAAGACATGGAAACAACCTAAATGTCCACTGACAGATGAATGCATAAAGAAGATGAGGGGGCTTCCCTGGTGGCGCGGTGGTTGAGGGTCCGCCTGCCGATGCAGGGGACGCAGGTTCGTGTCCCAGTCCGGGAGGATCCCACATGCTGTGGAGCGGCTGGGCCCGTGAGCCATGGCCGCTGAGCCTGTGCATCCGGAGCCTGTGCTCCGCGACGGGAGAGGCCACAGCAATGAGAGGCCCACGTACCGCAAAAAAAAAAAAAAAAAAAGAAGATGAGGTACGTATATAAAATGGGGTAGTATTCAGCCATAAAAAAGAATGAAATAATGCCATTTGCAGCAACACGGATGGACCTAGAGATTATCATACTAGGTGAAGTAAGTCAGAAAGAGAAAGACAAATACCATGATCTCACTTACATGTTGAATCTAAAATATGACACAAATGAACTTATCTACAAAACAGACTCACAGACATAGAGAACAGACTTGTGGTTGCCAAGGTGGCTGGATTTGGAGTTTGGGACTAGCAGATGCAAATTATTATATATAGAATGGATAAACAACAAGGTCCTACTGTACAGCACTGGGAACTATATTCAATATCCTGTGATAAACCATGATGGAAAAGAATATGGGGATTCCCTGGTGGCACAGTGGTTAAGAATCTGCCTGCCAATGCAGGGGAAATGGGTTGGAGCCCTGATCTGGGAAGATCCCACATGCCACGGAGCAACTAAGCCCGTGCATCACAACTACTGAGTCTGTGCTCTAGAGCCCGTGAGCCACAACTACTGAGCCCTCACACCACAACTACTGAAGCCCGCACTCCTACAGCCCATGCTCCGCAACAAGAGAAGCCACCACAACGAGAAGCCCGCGCACCGCAACGAAAGAGTAGTTCCCACTCGCCACAACTAGAGAAAGCCTGCATGCAACAACGAAGACCCAACGCAACCAAAAATAAAATAACTTAAAAAAAAAGAATATGAAAAAGAATGTATATATATGTATAACTGAATCACTTTGCTGTACAGCAGAAATTAACACATTGTAAATCAATTATGCCTGAATAAAATAAAATTTTAAAAAATATTTCTTCCACTGAGATCTCCACAGGTTCTCTCTGATCCTTTAACCCAGTGCTTGTTGATATGTTTCCAGGATTGACTATAATAAAGTTTCTCTGTCCCCTAGACTTTTTCCTAGAGTTCGAGTCCCAGATCTGTGACATTAGAATTTCGTCACTTTGAAATCCAGCTTATCCCCAAGTTCAACATTTCTAAAACTAAATATATCACCCTATCCCTCCACCTTCCCTCCAAACCAAATATTCCAGCTTTATTTCATTGTTCTGTTAAGGGTATCACCATCATCTCTTTCCTTGAGATTTAGAACTTCTGTGTCACCTCTGAGGAAGAATCGCATTTTGTGGTGTTGTTTTGTGTGTGTGTGTGAAATTATTCCATTAAAAACACATTTAATATTTTCTCATATAGACTTATACTTAGAGAAATGCTTTTAAATGACATTTTAACCTTAAAAGAATTTTCGGATCTCATTTATCAGTTGCTTAATTATGACTAGATCAATAAAATTATATTCAGCAGGTCAATGTCAAAGGTAGTTGAACAGATTCAGACTCCAATGGCAATCACAGCTTACTCATCTAAGAGAACAAACACAATTCTCTAGAGTAAACATTCTAACAAATGTATTGCTGGGGTTTCTTTAAACAGTCAATCTGAAGTTTATAAAATATCAGGCTCTGGACGTAGTGAAACAAATTTTTGACTATTACAGGAAAACCCTATGCCCTTTTTAGTGAACAGATTCACAGAAATTCAACTTTAGAATGACAAGATAAAGTACCTGTAGCTTAAATTGGGGTGGGTACTGTGTTTAGCTTCTAATTCTATATGGGTACATATGCATAGTACCTATTCAGTTACTGGCAAAAAAATGTGGTTTTTGGATACTTTTTCAAGTGACTTAGTTGAAACTTGATCAAATCACTACATTGACCGTGGGACTTTTCCGCACAGATTTGCTAAGGGGAAAGCTTTGCTCAAGCTATCTAAACTCCAGATTCAAACGTGGATGCTTAAAAATGTCTCTATTCCTTCTTTAACACACACAAGTGTTCCCCCATCCACTCACCCATATCCACACAGCTCCAGTTAATATTTTTCCCTCCCCTGAAGTCAATACGGCATTCAAGATGTCATTTTGTTTTTATTTTGTTCAACTTATCTTTTTTTTTAACCAATGAAGAAATTCTCTAAGTTTTACACGCACACACACACAAGTCTCCAAGAAAAATAAATTTCAGAAGTCACATGCTAAATTTTCCTCTTGGAAGAATACGATGCTCATTAAGAAGTCTGAAGAACGTACTTCAGAGAGAATCTGTTTAACATCACTTAAACTCCTTAGACAATAGCAGTCTTTTTTCATATAACACCTTTAAGATATCAAAGAACAAGAACCCTAAGGAAAATCCCTTGGAAAACCTTTTCACTGAGGTTTCAATTGTTTTACTTTCTTATCCTTCCTTCCCAGAACTTCTCGTCCATCACCTTCTCATCATGGCTAACCACCCTCCCTCACCCCAGAAATGAACCTCTTATCCAGTTCCCCTATTTCGAGATGTTTGGCAGCTTTCCACAATAGCTAACGTTTCATGCAAAGCTAAGAAAAGGGAATGAAGAAAAACAGCGCGCCCTCTCACCAGAGGCATGACATTCCTGGAGAACCAAATACATTATGGCATCCCTCATACCACACATTTCACAGGGCGTGGCACACTTGTCATCTTGAGGGCAGGATTATATTCATCTTACAAATTCAACTGCTTAATAGTTTTATGCTCTAAAAGGTTTATTCAGTTAGTGATAAGAGTATAATGTTAAATGCGGATTTGTACTTAATTAGTTGCTAGGCCAAATAAGTTACAAACATTGTTCTCGCCTTCAAAAAGCTTACAGTCTGTGAGACAGAGAAAAACATAGACTCTACAGAATAATATAAGCATCCAGCGATCAACTGAAATCATATCTTATTTAACCCACATATACTTTGCACAAAACAGTGCAGGCATAATAAAGCATAATTATGCCATTGTTGAAAACATGAGGCTAAAAAATCTAGTAAAGAGAAAGTCAGATTCTTAAAAGACATAAGAGGCATAAAATATACCACAAGGAAAGCAGAAGTATAATACAGAGTGTGGCAGACATTCTAAGGAGGCTACCATGATCCTTAAGGTATTCATGCCTTTGTGTAATTCCTTCCCCCTGAGAGTAGAAACGACCTGTGGCTTGCTTCTAACCACTGGAAAGTGGCAACGTTGATTGGATGTGCATTATTACATGAGAGCATAGAGCCCATTTACTGGAGTCCCCCTCTCTCAGTTCCTTGCTTTCAAGAAGCAGTCTGCCATGATTCCTACAACTACAAGGAATGAATTCTTCTAACAAAGGGAGCCTGGAAACAGATCCATTCCCAGTTAAGTCTCTAGATGAGAACCCAACTCATACAGGCTGACACCTTAATAATATCTTTATGAGACCCTAAGCCGAGGATGAGCTAAGTTGTGCTGGAACTCCTGATCTACAGAAACTGGAAGATAGTATATGCCTACTGTTTTAGGCCACCAAGATTGTGGTAAATTGTTCAGCAAAAGATAAGCAACACACGGAGGTTCAAAGGGAATAATATATAATTATAAACAGTAGGACAGTTTTCACTGAGGAGGTAGCAGTGTTACAGATGTTATGGATGTTAAGGAATGATTCTGATTTGAACACTTAGAGAGTAAGGCAACAAAAGTCTCAAATTCAGGGAGCTATTAAATTTAACTAAAAATGTTAAATTAGTAAGTCAATAAGTAACAGCTCATACTTAATGGTGATAACTCAAAGATTTCTCACTGAGATTAAGTACAAGGCAAAATGTCCCCTTTCAACATCCATTCCACTTGAACATTCGACTGTAACTCCTTGCTAATGCAATATGGCTAGAAAACATAAGGTATCCATATTGCAAAGGAAGACGTGAATCGGTCTTCTTTTCATGATCATCTATGTAGAAAATCCAAAAGAATCAGCAAAAAAAACTCCTGGAACGAATAAGCCATATGGCAAGATTTCAAGATACAAGGTATATCTATAAAAGTCAATTTCTTTCCTATATACCAACAATGAACAAGTGGAATTTGACATTTAAAACACAATAACATTTATATTCACACCTAAAAATTGAAATACTTAGAAATAAATAAAGCAAAATACATATAAGATATACATGAGGAGCTATAAAACTCATGAATGAAATCAAAGAACTAAATAAATGGAGAGAGAGTGCACGGTCCTGGACTGCATGACTCACACTCAATACTGTCAAAATGTCATTTCTTCCAAACTTGATCTGTAGATTCAATTCACTCCCAATCAAAACAACAGCAAGGCCTTCCCTGGTGGCGCAGTGGTTGAGAGTCCGCCTGCCGATGCAGGGGACACGGGTTCGTGCGCCAGTCCGGGAAGATCCCACATGCCGCGGAGCGGCTGGGCCCGTGAGCCATGGCCACTGAGCCTGCGCGTCCGGAGCCTCTGCTCCGGAACGGGAGAGGCCACAACAGTGAGAGGGCTGTGTACCGCAAAAAAAACCCCAAAAACATCAAGTTTTTTTTTAACAAAAGGGAAAAATAAGACATTTATTGATTTTATGGGTCTTTTTTATTCTTTTGAGACTTTTTTTCTTAACATCTTTACTGGAGTATAACTGCTTTACAATGTTGTGTTAGTTTCTGCTGTATAACAAAGTAAATCAGCTATATGTATGCATATAGTCCCATATCCCCTCCCTTTTGCATCTCCATCCCACCCTCCCTATCCCACCTCTCTAGGTGGTCACAAAGCACCGAGCTGATCTTGTGCAATGCAGCTGCTTCTCACTAGCTATCGATTTTATGTTCGGTAGTGTATATATGGCAGTGCTACTCTCTCACTTCATCCCAGCTTACGCTTCACCCTCCCCATGACCTCAAGTCCATTCTCTACATCTGCGTCTTTATTCCTGTCCTGGCCCTAGGTTCTTCAGAACCATTTTGTTGTTTTATTTTTAGATTCCATATATATGTTAGCACAGAGTATTTGTTTTTCTCTGACTTACTTCACTCTGTATGACAGACCCTAGGTCCATCCACTTCACTACAAATAACTCAATTTCGTTTCTTTTTATGGCTGAGTAATATTCCATTGCATATACGTGCCACATCTTCTTTATCCATTCATCTGTCAACAGACACTTAGGTAGCTTCCATGTCCTGGCTATTGTAAATAGAGCTGCAATGATCATCGTGGTACATGATTCTTTTTGAATTATGGTTTTCTCAGGGTGTAGGACCAGTAGTGGGATTGCTGGGTCATATGGTAGTTCTATTTGTAGTTTTTTAAGGAACCTCCATACTGTTCTCCACAGTGGCTGTATCAATTTACATTCCCACCAACAGTGCAAGAGTGTTCCCTTTTCTCCACACCCTCTCCAGCATTTATTGTTTCTAGATTTTTTGATGATGGCCATTCTGACTGGTGTGAGGTGATACCTCATTATAGTTTTGATTTGCATTTCCCTAATGATTAGTGATGTTGAGCATTCTCTCATGTGTTTCTTGGCAATCTGTATATCTTCTTTGGAGAAATGTCTATTTAGAAATATTTGCTCATTTTTGGATTGGGTTGTTTGTTTTCTGGATATTGAGCTGCATGAGCTGCCGGTATATTTTGCGGTTTAATCCTTTGTCAGTTGCTTCGCTTGCAAATATTTTCTCCCATTCTGAGGGTTATCTTTTCATCTTGTTTATGGTCTCCTTTATGGTGAAAAAGCTTTTAAGATTCATTAGGTCCCATTTGTTTATTTTTGTTTTTATTTCCATTTCTCTAGGAGGTGGATCAAAAAGGATCTTGCTGTGATTTATGTCATAGAGTGTTCTGCCTATGCTTTCCTCTAAGAGTTTTATAGTGTCTGCCCTTACATTTAGGTCTTTAACACATTTTAAGTTTATTTTTGTGTATGGTGTTAGGGAGTGTTCTAATTTCATTCTTTTACATGTAGCTGTCCAGTTTCCCCAGTACCACTTATTGAAAAGTCTGTCTTTTCTCCATTGTATATTCTTGCCTCCTTTATGAAAGATAAGGTGACCATATGTGTATGGGTTTATCTCTGGGCTTTCTATCCTGTTCCATTGATCTATATTTCTGTTTTTGTGCCAGTACCATACTGTCTTGATTACTGCAGCTTTGTAATATAGTCTGAAGTCAGCGAGCCTGATACCTCCAGTTCTGTTTTTCTTTCTCAAGATTGCTTTGGCTATTCAGGGTCTTTTGTGTTTCCATACAAATTGTGAAATTTTTTGCTCTAGTTCTGTGAAAAATGCCATTGGTAGTTTGATAGGGATTGCATTGAACCTGTAGTTCGCTTCAGTTAGTATACTCATTTTCACAATGTTGATTCTTCCAATCCAAGAACATGGTATATCTGTCCATCTCTTTGTATCGTCTTTAATTTTTTTCATCAGTGTTTTATAGTTTTCTGCATACAGGTCTTTTGTCTCCTTTGGTAGGTTTATTCCTAGGTATCTTATTCTTTGTTGCAGTGGTAAATGGGAGTGTTTCCTTAATTTCACTTTCAGATTTTTCATCATTACTGTATAGGAATGCAAGAGATTTCTGTGTATTAATTTTGCATCCTGCTACTTTACCAAATTCACTGATTAGCTCTAGTAGTTTTCTGGTAGCATCTTTAGGATTCTCTATGTGTAATATCATGTCATCTGCAAACAGTGACAGTTTTACTTCTCTTTGCTAATTTGGATTCCTTTTATTTCTTTTTATTCTCTGATTGCTGTGATTAAAACTTCCAAAACTATGTTGAATAAGAGTGGTGAGAGTGGGCCTCCTTGTCTTCTTCCTGATCACAGAGGACATGCTTTCAGTTTTTCACCACTGAGAACGATGTTGGCTGTGGTTCTGTCATATATGGCTTTTATTACGTTGAGGTAGGTTCCCTCTATGACTACTTTCTGGAGAGTTTTTATCATAAATGGGTGTTGAATCTTGTCCATTTTTCTGCAACTATTGAGATTAACATATGGTTTTTCTCCTTCAATTTGTTAATATGGTATATCACATTGATGGATTTGCGTATATTGAAGAATCCTTGCATTCCTGGGATCAACCCCACTTGATCATAGTGTATGATCCTTTTCATGTGCTGTTGGATTCTGTTTGCTAGTATTTTGTTCAGGATTTTTGTATCTATGTTCATCAGTGATATTAGCCTGTAGTTTTCTTTTTTTGTGACATCTGTGTCTGGTTTTGGTATCAGGGTGATGGTGGCCTCGTAGAATGAGTTTGGGAGTGTTCCTCCCTCTACTATATTTTGGAGGAGTTTGAGAAGGATAGGTGTTAGCTCTTCTCTAAATGTTTGATAGAATTCACCTGTGAAGCCATTTGGTCCTGGGCTTTTGTTTGTTGGAAGATTTTTAACCACAGTTTCAATTTCAGTGCTTGTGATTGATCTGTTTATATTTTCTATTTCTTCCTGGTTCAGCCTCGGAAGGTTGTGCTTTTCTAAGAATGTGTTCATTTCTTCCAGGTTGTCCATTTTATTGGCATATAGTTGCTTGTAGTAATCTCTCATGATCCTATGTATTTCTGCAGTGCCAGTTGTTACTTCTTTTTCATTTCTAATTCTCTTGATTTTTCTCCTTTTTTTCTTGATGAGGTTGGCAAATGGTTTATCAGTTTTATTTATCTTCTCAAAGAACCAGGTTTTAGTTTTATTGATCTTTGCTGCTGTCTCCTTCATGTCTTTTTCATTTATTTCTAATCTGATCTTCATGATTTCTTTCCTTCTGCTAACTTTGGGTGGTTTTTTTTGTTGCTGTCCTTCTCTAATTGCTTTAGGTGTAATATTAGGTTGTTTATTTGAGTTTTTTTCTTGTTTCTTGAGGTAGGATTCTATTGCTATATACTTCCCTCATAGAACTGTTTTTGCTGCATCCCATAGGTTTTCGGTCGCCGTGTTTTCATTGTCATTTGTTTCTAGGTATTTTTTGTTTTCCTCTTTGATTTCTTCAGTGATCTCTTGGTTATTTAGTAGTGTATTGTTTAGCCTCCATGTGTTAGTATTTTTTACAGTTTTTTCCCTGTAACTGATATCTAGTCTCATAGTGTTGTGGTCAGAAAACATACATGTTATGATTTCAATTTTCTTAAATTTACCAAGGCTTGATTTGTGACCCAAGATATGATCTATCCTGGAGAATGTTCCATGAGCACTTGAGAAGAAAGTGTATTCTGTTGTTTTTCGATGAAATATCTTATAAATATCAATTAGTCCATCTTGTTTAATGTGTCATTTAAAGCTTGTGTTTCCTTATATATTTTCATTTTGGATGATATGTCCATCCAAGGTTGGTTCAGTGGGTTGTGTAGGTTTCCTGGTGGAGGGGACTGGTGCCTGTGTTCTGGTGGGTGGGGCTGGATCTTATCTTTCTGGTGGGCAGGGCCAGGTCTGGTGGTGTGTTTTGGGGTATCTGTGAACTTAGTATGATTTTAGGCAGCCTCTCTGCTAATGGGTGGGCTGTGTTCCTGTCTTGCTAGTTGTTTGGCATGGGGCATCCAGCACTGGAGCTTGCTGGCCATTGGGTGGAGCTGGGTCTTAGCACTGAGACGGAGATCTCTGGATAGCTCTCACCAATTGATATTATGTGGGGCCGGGAGCTTTCTGGTGGTCCAATGTCCTGAACTTGGCACTCCCACCTCAGAGGCTCAGGCCTGACACCAGGCCAGAGCACCAAGACCCTGTCAGCCACACGGCTCAGAAGAGAAGCGAGAAAAAAGGAACAAAAAAAAAATAAATTTTTTTTAATTTAATTATTTAAAAAATTTTTAATTATTAAAATAAAAAAGTAATAATAATTTTAAAAAAGAGAGCAAGCAAACCAATAAACAAATCCACCAATATAACAAGTGCTAAAAACTATACTAAGATAAACATAAAAATCAGAAACAAGTCAGTTGCAGACAGCAAACCCCAAGTCTACAGTTGCTCCCAAAGTCCACTGCCTCAATTTGGGATGATTCGTTGTCTATTCAGATATTCCACAGATGCAGCATACATCAACTTGATTATGGGGACTTAATCCGCTGCTCCTGAGGCTGCTGGGAGAGATTTCCCTTTCTCTTCTTTGTTCGCACAGCTCCTGGGGTTCAGCTTTGGTTTTGGCCCAGCCTCTGCGTGTAGGTCGCCCTCAGGGTTCTGTTTCTGCCCAGACAGGATGGGGTTAAGGGAGCAGCTGATTCGGGGGCTCTGGCTCACTCAGGCCGGGGGGGAGGGAGGGATACGGATGCGGGGCGAGCCTGCGGTGGCAGAGGCCAGTGTGACGTTGCACCAGCCTGAGGTGCGCTGTGCATTCTCCCGGGGAAGTTTTCCCTGGATCACAGGACCCTGGCAGTGGCGGGCTGCACAGCCTCCCGGGGGTGTGTGGATAGTGATCTGCGCTTGCACACAGGATTCTTGGTGGCAGAGGCAGCAGCGTTAGAGTTTCATGCCCGTCTCTGGTGTCTGAGCTGTGAGCTGTGGCTCGTGCCCGTCTCTGGAGCTCGTTTAGGCGGTCATGTGGCTTCTTTGGGCAGACGGGGAAGGAATCCTCTCTCCTCTCACACCCCGAAATAATAGTCTCTTGCCTCTTAGGCAGGTCCAGACTTTTTCCCGGACTCCTTCCCGGCTAGCCGTGGTGCACTAGCCCCCTTCAGGCTGTGTTCATGCCGCCAGTCCTCTCCTTGGGATCCGACCTCCAAAGTCCGAGCCTCAGCTCCCAGCCCCGCCCGCCCCGGCGGGTGAGCAGACAAGCCTCTCGGGCTGGTGAGTGCTGGTCGGCACTGATCCTCTGTGTGGGAATCTCCCCGCTTTGCCCTCCGCACCGCAGTTGCTGCGCTCTCCTCCATGGCTCCGAAGCTTACCCCGCTCCATGGCTCCGAAGCTTCCCCCTCCGCCACCCGCAGTCTCTGCCCACAAAGGGGCTTCTAGTGTGTGGAAACCTTTCCTCCTTCACAGCTCCCTCCCACTGGTGCAGGTCCCATCCTTATTCTTTTGTCTCTGTTTTTTCTTTTTTCTTCTGCCCTACCCAGGTGTGTGGGGAGTTTCTTGTCTTTTGGGAGGTCTGAGATCTTCTGCCAGCATTCAGGTGTTCTGTAGGGGTTGTTCCACGTGTAGATGTATTTCTGATGTATCTGTGGGGCGGAAGGTGATCTCCGCGTCTTACTCCTCCTCCATCTTGTACGTTCCAGCAAGTTATTTTATGAATATGAACAAACTGATTCTAATGTTTATATGGTAACACCAAAGACCCAGAATAGTCAACACAATATTGAAGGAGAGCAAAGCTAGAGGACTGATACTACCCAACTTCAAGACTAACTATAAACCTACAGTAATCAAGACAGTTCAGTATTGGTCAAACCATGAAAAGACATGCAGGAAACTTAAATGCATATTACTAAGTGAAAGAAGCCAACCTGAGAATGTGCCATATTGTATGATTTTTAGCTATAATGACATTCTCGAGAAGACGAAACTATGGGGACAATAAAAAGGATCAGTTGTTGCCTGGGGACAAGGAATAGATAAATAGGCAAAGCACAGAGAATTTTTAGGGCAGTAAAAATACTCTGCATTATATTATAATGATGGATATATGTCATTATATATTTGTCCAAAACCGTAGAATGCATAACATCAAGAGTGAACCCTAAGGTAAAACTATGGATTTTGAGTGATTATGATGTGCTGATGTAGGTTTATCTTTGGTAACACAATGTACCATTCTGGTGAGTGATGTTGATAAAGGTGGAGGCTATATAGTGTGGCAACAGAGGGTACGTGGGAAATCTCTATACCTTCCTTCAATTTTATTAGAAATCTAAAACTGCTATAAGAAATAAAGTCTTCTTTTAAAAAAATAAGAAACAGCCATAGCCCGGGCTGCCTAGAGTAAAGGTATACCCCTGGAAGAAGTAACCAATATTCTCTGCAGGGTAACCCTAATTACTACACTGAAGAGTTTGTAATTTATTTGAAGAGTAAATAGGGAGTCACTGACGATTTTTGAACTGGCAATGATGTGACCAGAATGTCTTCAGAGAAGATGATTCTGGAAATACAAAGCCTAAACATTATGTTGGAGAAAGGAGAAAGCCCACAGGAATCTAGAGCAACTGAGTGAAGAAAAGGTTGAGTTAGAGGAGTGAGAAGGAGGAACTGTAGTGGAAGAAGTTTCCAGAAACATGCACAAGTGGAAGTGAAAGAGCCTAGCAGCTGCTCAGCATGAAAGAGCAGAGTTGACTCGAAGGTTTCAAACCTAAGCTTCTTAGGTAAAAAAAGGTTAGATTAAAAAAAGATCCATGAATGGTGACAGGAAAGGAAGGCAGAGGAGCTATTAAACTACATGATGGCACTGCTGCCAGGCATTTTTATCAATGTGTCTTGATGAAAGAGTCTCATCCAAACGTCCAAGTACCTCACCGAAAATGTCTCACAACAAAGCAAAATAGTTATAGGTGGCACTTCTGGAAATAAGAGTGAATCAAATACTGTTATCAGCTACGTCCACACCATGTCCCGTAATATTTAATATGCATGACTTTGGATAAAATATGAGTTGGAGTTAATAATTTTGTTATCATTATACTACATTTCTCTAATGTATATGCAATGTGAATTTTGAAAAATATAATGAGTAGGGCTTCCCTGGTGGCGCAGTGGTTAAGAATCCACCTGCCAGTGCAGGGGACACGGGTTGGAGCCCTGGTCTGGAAAGATCCTACATGCCGTGGAGCAACTAAGCCCGTGTGCCAAAACTATTGAGCCTGCGCTCTAAAGCCCGGGAACCACAACTACTGAGCCCGCATGCTGCAACTACTGAAGCCCACGTGCCTAGAGCCTGTGCTCCACGACAAGAGAAGCCACCACGATGAGAAGCCTGCATACCACAGTGAAGAGCAGCCCCTGCTCGCCGCAGCTAGAGAAAGCCCATGCGCAGCAACAAAGACCCAACACAGCCAAAATAAATAAATTTAAAAATTTAAAAAAATATATATATATATAATGAGCTACAAGACACCTATGTTCAATGATGGGTGAAAAAAATTGAGTTTCCAATTTTCAGCAAGCTAATTATAGGTCACCAGATTACAGGTAATTCAGAAAAGCTACAAAATCCAACATCTCTATTTCCCCCATCAGACATTGAAACCACTGTGACAATGCTGTCATTCTCCTTTTTGAGACCAAGGCAGAATGGCAGGCTCTAAATAATGCATAAGCTACTAACATTCCTGCTCATATCCCTTTCAAAAAATGGTGAAGTGTCTCTTTTATAGTCCACAAAGAATTGAAATCATATGGTGAATCCTGATAATTGCTTTCAGGAGGAGCGCTTGGCAGGAGCTGCAGGTTCTTCAGTTCACCCATGGTGGGAACACAGACTGCCACTGCATACAGATGAGGACAGCAGACAGTGCCCAGAGAACCTCCTGGCTGCAGAATTTTCCCAGGGCTGGACAAATCCACACCAGGTTAAAATCCTGCCTCTACCTCTTCCTCACCAATTGGCATTTCCCTCACCCACTTCATTCCTGTCCTGTGAAGTCAGGTTAGTAGTTTACACAAGTCAGCAGTGCTCTTGGAGAAACGGACAACTCTTTCTTACCTCTGAATACAGATCCCAGGCTAAGTAGATGGAAAACAGGAAAAAAAGTAGAATCAATGTATCAATTAGCACTAGCTCTCAACTACTGGTTGCACAGACACACAATGACATTTTAATGTTTCCCTGAGAGTCGGACCAGAGAAGATCTACGGACAGAGATGAAGCGCTGGGGGGAAACAGCCACTGCCCAAGTGTAATGTGTCCCGCCCCTTTGCTCTCTTCTGTCTCTGGATCCTCCCTAGGCTTTCAACTTTCAGGACAATTTTTTCCAGATCACACTAACCAAAATATCTCACTGTGGTCCCTGAATTCATAGTAACTCTAAGAGCAAGATCCTCCACTATGAGATTTCTTATAGTGTTGCTTTTTCTATTTATTGGGTGTATATGACTTACTTTCTCTACCAGGTAAAGGCCATAAGATGGAGAATGTGTTATCTCCTGGTTACCACCTAGATTCCTTCCTGGTCACAGTACTAGGAACCTAAGAGATTTTCAATAAATATTAGTGAAACAAATAAAAATTAATTTTAGAAAAACCACTCTCCTTGGAGGAAGAGATTAGTAAGATGTACAGGGTTTCCCAGAGAGTAACCATGCTATTGTACTCTTACATCAAGAGAGGTCGATGTAATTCCTATTAGGGGAAGAGGAGTAAGCTGGGAATTAGGGGCTGAAAACTTCACGCTGCCCATGGTGCATTCACTGCTAGGGCCAAATGTTTCAATTTAGCCTAAGACCATAGAAAGTTTACTATTCAATAGAGATTTACATGTTAAAGATTATAAAGGCAAATCAATTTATCAAGGCATATTATTTTATTATTTGCATGACTTTCTTTTGGAAATGTATTTTCTAGTCATTTCTCTTCCTAGTCACCTAGAACAGCTTAGTCTCTTGTCTCATAGCCCTGGGTGCTAACATATTGGTTGGCTGATATCACACATGCAGCGGTAAATGATCCTGAAGTCTACTTTGTGTGTGAAGAAACAGGCACAAAAGGGCCAAATACTTTGCCCGTGGCCTCATAACATAACAGCAGACGTCACAAACTGAGTCTTGTTCTTCTGTGACATACGTATATTTAGTCTTCAGTCAACACGTACTACAGAGGTGTGAAGTACGTTACAGACCTGCTTTTGAGATCCTACACCTACCGAATTTGGGGCAACTCACTTTATCTCTCTACCATCCAGTTTTGACATTAAAAAAGAGGACAATTCCTAATAGGCAGACATATTATAATTGGAGATACGTCTAAAACAGTGGTTCTCAAACTTCAGAGTCCATTAGCGTCACCTGCAGGCTTGTTAAAAGACAGGTTTCTGGGTTCCACCCCTCAATATTCTGATTTTGTAGCTCAGGAGTGGAGGCCAAGAATCTGAATTTCTAATAAGTTGATGAGGTGACGCTGATGCCGAGGGTCTAGGGACCACACTTCGAAAAGCTTTGGTCTAAAGCAACTAACATAGATACTCAATTATCAGTTGCTATTATTATTTCTGAAGCATAGAAAGCAGTTTAATGAAATACTTGATGATGGAGAAGACATTGAATATCCACAGATGATATAACCAAGAGCACAAGTCCTGCCAACTCAGAGCACAGATGGAAGGTCTTCTCAGCCACAGCAACTCTGAGAGCTTTAAGAAGGAAGTACTGCTCTTTAGTTTTTATGCTAGAAGAAAAAAATCCCTTCATTTTACAAATATCTTTTAGACATTTTTTAACAGCTCATACAATACACTGCATGGAAATGATTTACTTGCCTCTCTTCTTCCCCTTCATGTGTGACCTCTTCCTCTGAATGTGGTGAAACATTAATGGCCAAGGAGTTGAATGATTAACATTAATGGGAGTTGCCTGTGTTAATCCCTTGTGCATAACTGGAACAATGAATTTTATCTGTTAAACCTTTCCAGATTTAGCCCTTACATATGTGATATAATGTAATGTCAGAAAAATTCTGTAAATGTGTTTTATGTAAAAGTGAACACATGGAAGTTGGGCTCTTGGCTCGTAAATACTACTGAATATCTAATAGGTATAATTTTAAACAATGTATGCACACATGTAGGGGCAATTCAAGAAAAAGAACTGCCTAGTGACACAAAAATGTCTTCTGAAATTGCATAGTATAGAAAAGCAATGATTGAACCAGATGTAAGTTTGAAATTTGGGGTCATACCTGCGTTGCCTACTTCTATTAATTCTCCCAGTCAAAACTCAGAAGAAGCAAAGATAGTACCAATATTCCTATTTTTCCACCCTTCATATCTGAGACTCATTGATTCTGTCCCTCAACTTCTCTCTCTCAATTGTCCCTTTTTTTCCATTTCCACTTCCCCAGTTCAGAGTCTCATTATTTCTCGCCTAGATTATTTCACTAACCACTTAATTCTTCATTGTTCTATTCAAGGACATCTTATACCTAATGCCATATAATTTTTTTCTTATCATGTCAACCCTCTATCCATAAGGCAATCACTTGCATTGCCTAATGAATAAAAGTCTAAACTCAGCCTGGCAATCAAACTTCCATGATTTGGCCCCAGCCCCACTTTCCAGTGTTTCACTGATCTTTTTACATTCATCTGACTCTAGCCATATTGAACAACCAATGACTTCCGGCAAATCTTGGGCTTTCATTTTCTATGTTGTTCACCGCATTATCCCTGTGTCTTTAAATAATAAAAAAAATTAGTGTTTCATTATTTATGAAACAATATCATAAGGATGGTCTCAATTCATCCTCAAAGAATTAAATAGAGCTGAAAACTAGGCATTTTCCTTTCCATTTAACAGAAGAGTAAATAGAGACTTAAAGAGATTATATACTGATAGAAATAGCCCAGCAGAACTATAGCAGCAATAATTCTAAAATAAAATCAAACCAAACACACACACACACACACACACACACTTGGGTATTATTCCAGCCTTGGACAAGCTCATCTTGTAGATCATAATAAGGAAAGAAGTAGCAAGATCTATACATCAAAAGTGTTCCTCTGGGAATGTGTCTTGATAGAACATGAATCAATTCAATGATAATTACATTTAAGGCAGAGTGATGTAGAATGAATCCCAATAGCCTGAATATGGATCGTCTATGGAGCTACCAAGTAGTCCTAATGAAAAGTTCATGACTAATGGGTTATTTATTCATTTCAAACTTAGGGAGTCTTTCACTCTCAGCAAATAGAATCTCCCCTCCTTTTCCTTTCCTAAGCTTCTTTTCTTTGGCTTTTATATCCTCTTACCCCTCAAAAAGGAATTGAAAAGTTTGTGATAATGCTAGCTGTCTTCTCACTGTTTAATGTTGTTGTCAATAAAGGGTAAATTTATTTAATCACAAAGGAATAGGTATACGTGAGGTTTTAACCTATCGAATCTAAAAAAATAGAGTTTGACTGCAGGACCAACTATGTCAAAATTATCTGGAACTTTGCTGAAAATGCATATATAAATCAGAATCTTGAAATGTGGGTCCCAGAACTACACTTTTCAGGCACTTTGAATGGTTCTATGCCCTCTAATCTTTAAGAAATAATAGAGATCTTCTACTTATATCAACAATGGAATAGTTCATATGAAATTAAACCTTCTGCCATGGACAACCATAAAAGATGTATAAAATGTAAAAGACTAAACATCTGTATAAAGGCACATGAGAGTGACCAAAGAAGGTTGGCTTGAATAATATCTAGGAGAGAAGAGATGGGCATTGAGGTAAACCCCACACTCACTATTATTTTTCCTTTGATAAATTTGTTAATTCCTAGCATGGTACATAGAAACCAAACAAAAAGCTACAGCCTCGAGCTTATGGCAGTCACGCTGGGCTTGGAGGCAAACATTTGAATTCAAAATTCTCAAGGCAGCCTGGAGTTGGGAAGCCAAAATCCAACAGAAAGGAGAACCATAGAGAAGGAGCCAATGTTCAGCTTGATTTTTGGCCTTTTAGATATTGGCAGAACGAAGTAAGAGGTAGAAAAAGCTAGCATAAAGCTGCTAAGATCTTTAAAAGCTAGGCAGAATTTCACATCTTCACAGAGCTTGGAAGTCAAAATATGAGTTTCAGGGGCTTTGAAAGTAGGGGGTTATGGTAAACTTCCCAGGGTTTCAGATAAGACCATAGAAAGACAACAGACGAGTAGTGGGAGAAAATCAAAAAGAGATCTGCCTGAAATTCAGTCCCAGTTCATCTCATTATAGATTGGATGATTGGTCTCTACCCTTACTGCCTTCTGGAAAAAAAATTAATTCTCTCAGAAGGAAGATGATATTATTAAGAGACTTCAACTTTTATGCATAATGTCAAGCATGCAATCCAAAATTTCCAAATACGACTGGAATTAGGGTCAAATGACACACACACACACACACACACACACAAAAAAAAAAAAAACCATAATGGTAACAGACCTACAGTGATGCAGGTATTGGAGTGATCATAAGAGGACATTAGAATAACTGATTTGTATGCTCAAAAATATAGTTTATGTTATAGAAAACTTCAAAAAGAACTGAATCTACAAAAATAATAAATTAATTATCAAGAACTGAAATTAAGAAATTAATAGAAGAGTTTAATACCTAATTAGACACAGCAGAAAGGAATGTTAGTGAACTGGAAGAAAGATCATAATAAAATATCCAGACTAAAGCACAGATGAATCCTAAATAGAAAAAAAAATAGTATGTAAGGAACATACAGGACTAGGTAAAGATATCTAACATAAGAAGATAAGAGGAGAAGAGAAAAAATGTGACATAAGCAGTCTTCAAAGAGATAATGACCTGAAAAAAAAAAAGATCCAGCAGAGGGGAAAAAAAAAAGACACATTCCCTTCAAAGGAGCAGCAACAAGGTCTGAAGCTAACCTAACAGAAATGATGGAAGCCAGGAAACAATGCATATAAATATTTAAAGTGCTGAAAGAAGATAACCACCAACCTAGAATTCTATGTTCAGTGAAAATATCCTTAAACAGTGAAGACTAAGTTGGGATATTTTTAGACAAAAACAGAAAAGTCATTGCCAGCAGGTGTGCCCTAAAATAAATAAATCTTCAGGCAAAAGGACAGCAATTATAAATATGGTAATTAAAAAAATGAAAATCTTTGGGAAAAGTTAAAATGTTGGTAAATCTAAATGAATATTCACTGTTTAAAACAGCAATGATAATTTTTCTGGGGTTTAAAATACATGTACGTTAAAATAAATGAAAACAATTGCACAAAATTTGTCAGGAACGAAGGTGCTAACTTATTGCATACATACTTTGTCAAGTATACAAGTTTCAGTCTCTAGGGTAACAACTAATTGAATATACACTTAACAGGCTAACATAGTGAGGGAAATGGAATAAAAGAAGACAGGAAGAGAGAGAGAAAAAAAAAGAATATATTGGTCAAATAGGAAAGACAAATAATAAACATGTGGGTTTAAACTCAGTAATTAGATTAATTATAAATGAACTAAATGCCACAAATAAAAGACAAAGATTATTAGACTGGATAAAATAACAAAATGTATGCTGCTTACTGGAGACACTTTAAATATAAAGATACATAAAAGTTGAAAATAAAATGATGGCAAAACATATACCATACAAACACAAACCAAGATAAAGCTGGTACTGTTATATTAATATTAGAAAAAACAGTCTTTAAGACAATAGAAGAACTAGTGGTACATTTCATACCAATAAAAAGTATTAATTCTATAGGAAAAAAGAACAATTTTCAGTGTGTGTCTAGCAGCACATTCTCAAAATATATACAGCAAAAACTGATGGATTTAAAGGAGAAATAGACAAATCTACAATCATAGTTGAAGAATTTCAACAATATCTCTCAGTAACTGAAATATAAGCAGACAAAAATTGGTAGCAATAAATATGAACATGATTAACAAATCTGACTTAATTGGTATATATAGAACCCAACACCTGAGGAATACGCATTCTTTTCAAACACAGTCAGAACATTTACCTAAACTGACCATGTACTGAGCCATAAACCAATTCTAAAAAAAATATTTAAAGGCTTGAATTCACACAGAGCATGTTTTCTAAACACAGTGGAATTAAGCTAGAAATCAATATTTTAAAAAAGATAATTAGAAGGTCCAGAGACAGTTAGAAAATGAGCAAAAGACTTCTAATTAGCCAATGGATAAAAGAAGAAATCATGATGAAAATTATTAAATGCTCTGTATTAAATGAAATTGAAGCTATGATATAGCAAATTATAGGATACAGCTAAACTCATAGTTAGAGGGAAATGTATAGCCTTAAATGAGCATATTAAAAAAGAAAAAAAAGGCTTAAAATTAATGATCTAAGTTTCCATCACTAGATGCTAAAAAATAACAGTATATTAAATCTGAAGAAAGTAGGGAGAATAATAAAGAGCAGAATTTAATAAAATAAAATGTACAATGGGGAGAATTTTTAAAATTCCTTCTTTAAAAAGATTAATAAAATTAATAAAAGACTAATAAACCTTACCAAGCCTGATAGAGAAACAGGGAGAGAGGAAAGAAGGAAGGAAGGAAGGGAGGGAGGGAAGAAGGAAGGGAAGAAAGGAGGAATGAAGAAGAAAAAGAAAACACAAATTACCACTATCAAGTATTTTAAAAATGGACTCTTATCCTAAAGATATTAGAAAGATACAGAGGATGAACAACTTTAAGACAATAAATTTGAAAATGTAGTTGATATGATCAAATTCTTTAGAAAATACAACTTAAACTGAAAGAGGAAAAATAGAAAATCTGAATAATTTTCTATTAAAGAAATTAAATCTGTAATTAATTTTTTCCACAGTAAAATATCAGGATGGCAGATGGCTTTACCACTAACTTCATTTAAACATTTAAAAAAAGAAATAACACCAATCTTACCAAATTCAATCACTGAAATTCACTACGTTAACAGAATAAAGAAAAAAATGTTATATGGTCATCTTCACAGTTGAAAAAAAAGGGGGGGGGGGCATTTAATTAAAATCCACTCCACTTCATGATAAAAATCCTTCAAAAACTAGGCATAGAAATGATTTTTCTCAATATATAAAAAGTATCTACAAAAAACCCAGAGAAAACATATTTAATTGTAAAATATTAGAAGATTCCCCCCTGCAATCAGGAATGAAACAAAGGTGTTCCTCAGTATCATTTCTTCTTTCATTATATAGGAGTCCTTGCCAATGAAATAAAGCAAGAAAAAGATAAAATTATAAGCACTGGAAAGCAAGAAATAAACGTATCATTATTCACAGACAAGATTGTGATGAAGAAAATCCAAAACAATCTATAGAAAAATTACTAGAATTAGGCAGTGAATTTAATAATGTGAGATGCACAATCAATATATAGCAAAACAGCTGTATTTCTATATAACAATTTACAATATCAAAAACATAAAACACTTGAGAATAAATGGAACTACATTTCTTAAGTTCTCTCTACACACACAAACACACACACATACCCCTTTGTTGAGAGAAATTAAAGATGAAGTAATAGAACTGGTATATATCACACTTATGAATTGGAAAGCTCAATATATAAACATAACAACTCTCCTCCAAATTGACTGATTGATTCAAAGCAATCCCAATCAAAATCTTAGCAGCATTAAAGCATCTGCTTTATAGAACAACTGCTGGTACCAATGGCTGTAGGTAAGGATTCCTGAAAAATAGAGCTTTAAACTCTGGGGATTTGCATGCCGGAAACTATTGGGCAGTGCTCTCAGGAAAGACTCTCAGGAGTAAATGCCACAATATGGGGCAGAGGAAGAGGTTCAATTGCAATGCAGTTGCACCAGACCCTCAGTCAATCCTAAAGGGAGCTCTGGAGCCAGCATGCCCATTCATAATCCTCCTAATTGTGGCAAGATGGCTACGCCTTTCACCCCTGCAAAGACCAGTCATTGGATACAGGCTGCCCCTACGGAAGGGGGTGTATCCTTGGGTTGGACAGCTTCCTTTGTTCCAGAACAATTCTTGAGGAGAGCCTTAGATATAAGCCCTCAGCAGCCAACATTCCAGGCATTTGGGGTAATAAGTGCCTCAGTCCTAAAGGGGGATCATCTGGGGGCACACTACAGCATCCACTACTGTACTTTACATGCACCATTTCATTTGTTTCTTACAACAACTCTGGAAGGAAGGTGCTGTTATTATCAAGTGGCAGATGCGGAAAATAAGGATAACAGTTAAAACAACTTATTCAGCATTGTCATATTTTGCTATCAATAAAACCTGTACTATTTACCACTCATTATGCTAAGGTTAAATTGATGAATGCATACATCCTTTTAATCAAATTTACTAAAGAAAAAAAATTTTGTCCTCAATCTGGAGAGTTAAATTTATGTAGAAGAAACTGTTATTTATCTGAAAAGTACTTAGATATTCTACTACTTTGAATGTCTTCTACCTAATGCTTTTAAATTATTCTACACCCATGGAAGGGTTTTCTCCATCAGCAGATGTTTTAATAAGCAATTGAGATTACATTGTTCAGGCCCTTTAATTATACATTAAGACAAGGCATTTATTAAACATCCACTGTGATCATCGCCTTACTGTTCTAAGCACGGAGGGGACAGGGGCTGAGCATGGGAATTAAAAGATAAACCCATACCAAACCAAGAAAAAAAAAATCTTGCCTCTTAGATCTGTTTATCCTTCTCAGCCAAGTAAGCAATAAAACTAAAATTGCAGTAGTTCTCATAGCATGAGGCCGCCTGAAAGATGAGGTTATTTGTGAAAAACAGCATTTAAATTTGATTTAAACTTCATTATTACAGGGATTCTAATGAATGCTAGTTATCCTAAGACAATGCAGGAAATTAGATTACTTGCTCTTCTTTGAATTATAACCAGTCACCACATTTTACAGTTTTCAGGCATCAATAGCCTTTTTTGTATATTATTTTATTCATGCGATTGAGATATAATTTACATTCAGTAAACTCTACATATTTGAAGTGTACAATCTGATAAGTTTTCACACACGTATACACCTGTGAAGCCATCCTAAAAATCAAGACAATGAACATAATAACCATCCATAAGATTTTCCTCTTGTTGCTTGTAGTCCGTCTTCCCACCCCTCATACACGCACCCCAAGCCAACATGAGACTTCCCCATTTTGGTGGGGGTATCAGTCCTTCTGTTGCTGAGTAGTATTCTATTTTAAGAATATACCACTATTTGTTAATCCATTCACCTGCTGATAGACATTTGGGTTGTTTCCTGTTTGGGATGGATACAAATCAAGCTGTCCAAGTCTTTATCTGGACATGGACTTTTAGTAGTTTGGGGTAAATATTAGGAGTGGAAGGACAGGATCATATGGTAGGTGTATGTTTAACTACTAAAGAAATTGACAAACTTTTCTCAAAGTGGTTGTGCCCTTTTATATTCTCTCTAGCAGGAAGGATATGTTCTTTAGCACTTACTCCTCTCATCCTATTGAGATAGGAAGGCAGCACCAGAGATATTCACCCTAGAAAGATTCTTCTTCCTCCACCAGGACTTCTGCCCCATGGCCAGACCACCACAAGCCAATATGGCTTGTCTGTGTAACTCCCCACTCAGCCTTGCCTCCTCCACAATGGAACACTTCATGCCCCAAGTCTCACACCCTCAGGTTCTGTACTTACTACTCACTCCTGCTAACAAGGAAAATGCCCCTCCTCTTGAAAAAGTGTACTTTACTGGCTCTTTTAGAACTGAATACATGTTTATAAAATATTTACAATAGTTCTAGGAATATATGCTTTGGATTTTTATATCCTTCTCCAAACCAATGGATATGTAACCTTGTTTATGTGGCAAAATATTTAATAAGGCATGATACCTAAAACTACATATAGCTCCCTAGTAGACTCTGGTCCATAGCCAACCCAGTGGGATCACAACCTCCCTTGCCTTAGACACTTCATTTTGTTAATGTAGCCTAAGATACCCCTAGCGTTCTTGGTAACCAACTCATATCATTACTGACTAGCTGTAAACACTTTGGGCAGTTGCATAGAGATTTTTTTCACATGAATTACTGCCAGGCAAATTCTCCCCTTGTACTTCCACAGTTCTTTTTTAACTTCAGTGCGCAACTTGATATTTAGTTCTACTAAATTTCCTCTTTCTCATTTTTGCTCATCACTCATCCATCAAAAAACCATTTGAATCCTGATTGTCTTCCAAAATGTTAGCTATTTCTCATCAGTTCTTATTGCTCATGAATATGATCAACTTGCCTTCTATCTCATCAACACTGCCGATAACATTTTTGAACAAAGCATAGTCACAGATGGGACCCTACAGCCTGCCGCTAGAGACCTTAGTCCAGGTTGATCTCAACCAGTTTTTTAACACCATAATCCAGGGATCAGCAAACAAGAGCCTATGGACCAAACTGGACCTGCCATCTGTTTCTGTAAAGAAAGTTTTATTGGAACCTCTGCCACTCATTCATGTATATCCACCTATGGCTGATTTCATGCTACAACGGCAGAGTTGAGTAGTTGCAACAGTGACCATGGGCCACAAAGCCTAAAATACTTACTCTCTGGCTCTTTCTAGCAAAAGTTTGCTGACCATGGCTCTAAGTGAAAACCAGGTATAAATACAGCTTAATGGTGCAATCATCCTCTGTTTAGTCATATGAACATTGTGCAAATGTCATCTTGCTAAAATAAAAATAACTTTTATTGAAAGCATTCTCTTGGTCCACAGAATCTCATAGCACCATCCAGAAAGGAAATGCAATTATTTCTGTTTGGATCTTCCCAGGTCACTCCCCAGGCTTCTAGTGATTATCGCTCCCTCTCCTCAGCTGACAGTTTTCCTGCTTAAGATCTCATTCTAGAACATGGCTAGGAATCCTCAAGCTATAGTTTTTAAATTTCTTTTGGCCAATTTTTTTGGAAGTTGAGCCTACCCTACTTTTCTGCAATATCTACCATTCTCCATGATAATATACAGGGGTTCCACACTTAAATAGGGAAGCCAATGCATTTAGCTATTGTAATACCAGAGCAAAATAACTACTGTGTTACTTCTGTATTTAATACCAAAGTATTTGTAGAAAAATCAACGTTTTATCTTTCATAATGATTTCTTTAACATTATGAAATTTAAGCAATCAACTAAATAGTGCATTTATTGCAGATATAAAATTTTCTAAATGTTATGAAACAAGAAGACAAAAAGATAAATTTATAAATGTGTAGAGTAAACATACGTTATCATTTTTACATAAATTATTAGCTTCCCCTGGCTCTGATGCCTCTCTCTCTCTCATTACCCCCTCTAACCCAGGAGGCTCTCAGAGTTGTCATCTCTAACGTAGGTCTGAATGGGTATCAGAAGCTTTGAGCTGAGCTGACTCCCTACAGAGAGGTTTCAGAACTGCTACCTCCCAACAGGACCTCTGCTCTGCAAAGTGGGGTCATGTTGCCCTAATCACTATCCATCTTCCCACCAGCCCATGGGGCCTGGCCTTGGTTTAGTCTACATTTTCCCCAAAAGAAATATCTACCCGTTTCAGAGAATTTCTCCTACCAGCTCTGTGCTTACCGTTTCCCATATTTTTGGAGTCAGGGACTGGGCTGGGGAGAGCTGAGGGCCTGGGGTTGTGGCCAGAGCTCAGAGGAGGAAGAGTATGAGAGTGTGACAAGGAGGCGACATGAGAGGAAGGTTGGAGAAAGCAGTCAAAGGGTGAAGGAAGCTGCTGACCAATGACTGGAAAAATGGTATAACACCAAGCAAAGTTCTTTTACTGGGGCACTTAAAAACAGTAAGGTACAGTATATGGAGACTTTTATTAGGTACTTTAAAATAGCGAGCTATATGGGAACTTTAAGAAACAATCATGAAATAGCTAAAGACAGTATCATTCTGGGCCTCTTCCTCCATTCTGCTACCTCATTTCAGGCCTTCGTCTCTCACCTGGACGAACGCAGTGACCTCTGAAGCCACCTGCTTCTGCTACCCTGCCCCACGAAGCTCTTTCTCAATGCTCTGAATCCTCTCCAGGCTCCTCAACACCCACAAGGACAATCCCAGGCTTCCTAATGCGTCGCCCTCAGTGTTACCGTCTACCACTTCTCCCCATGGACCCAATTACTCCAAGCATAACACACTGCATATCCTTGAGCAAAGGATGTCCCTGGGTCTTTGTACTCACTTCTTCTTTCTGGAATGACCCTCACCCACTTTTCCATCAGAATCACTGCTGTTGACCCTCCAAGTAAATCATCACTTAATTTGTTAAGTAGTTCCTAACTACTACTCAATATAGCTCTTCAAGGCTACACTGGAATATTATTGTATTCCAGTACTATTCCACACAAGGGTTTTAATGGGACTTTTAACACCATATTACAGTTACTCATTTGTGTATGTTTCCCCGAACTCCTTGAGGTAAGGGCCATTCTTTCTTCAGCTTTGTGTCTCTAACTGCTATCACAGTGCCTTTCACATGGCCAGAGCTGAGTAGTACTTAATGACTGAGGAAATGCATGGGTGAACTCATTCAAAACAGCCTGGTCCATTCTCATAAACTCTCTATCCATGTTAAACTCCAATTATGTTTTAATCATATTTATTTGATCCTTTCTGTAGTTGAATGTGGTCAGATCATCTGCAATTTCTATACTTGCAATTTGCAACCTCTTTAATTTCACAATTCTAAATCCATTTTAAATGGATCTTTTCTCCTTGTTTACCTCAAGTCAAACAAATTAAAGTCAAAAGATGGCTCTGCTTGCTTTCACATCCATCAATGCCTCCCTTCCCACTGGGGCTAGTTCTGCTTCACAGCCATTCCCCTGCACACATGACTGCATCCTCCCCAAGGGTCCCTTCTTGATTAGTCACGTGCCCATCATTACATGTGTGCCTGTCACTGCTGACTGCCCCCACTCTCTGTTCCATTTCGTCTTCCTCCTTCTCGTGTTTCTTTGTCTGCCCCACAAGACCCTTCTCTCTGCATCACATGGCAACATGAGAAGGAGCTGGGAATCAGAAAACCTAGAGCACAGACCCAGCTCCCACAGTAACCAACAGAGTAACTTACAGTTACAAGAGCACCCATCACTGCTGTTGAAGCAGCTGAAGTTTATTGTATTAGACGTTTCCCTTGTGTTCTGACTGAATTGTCAAACCACCCTGCAAGGTATGTACAAATATATCCATTTTAAAGATAAGGAAACTGAAACTTAATTTCCCATGGTCACATGTCATGTAAGCTGTGAATTCCAGTGAGGTAGTTTGGAGGAAGCCAGGCAGATGAGTGTTCAACTCCTGACTCTGCCATCTATTAGCTGGCCCATTGCCAGCCAATGCATCATTTTAAGTAGTAATTTTGTATTTATTAAAATGTGGATAATACTACCAACCTTGTAGCACTGTGTGTGATTTTTTAAAATAGATGTTGAATTCTTTTCTTTAATTAATTATTTATTTGGCTGCGTTGGGTCTTAGTTTTGGCATGCGGGATCTTTCATTACAGCGCACAGTCTCAGCAGTTGTGACGGGCGGGCTTAGTTGCCCCATGGCATGTGGGATCTTAGTTCCCCAACCAGGGATCAAACCCGCATCTCCTGCATTGGAAGGCAGATTCTTAAGCCCTGGACCACCAGGGAAGTCCCCTGTGTGTGACTGATAAGTGAGAATTATGTAGTGTAAACAGCATGGCAACTGGCACACAGTACATGCTCAATAGATGGTAACTCAATGTGACACAATGATGCCAGGCTTCAAGCCTGGTTATGAAGTCTTTGTCCCTAGGACCATGATGTCCTGCCTCTTAGGCAATTAATTTCTCCATTAAGTAGGGATTAAATAAGATGGCTCTAAGAATTGCAAAGACCTGGCTTTTTCTACCTTAGACACTTGCTAAGATAGGCTTGTTATTTAACCTCTGAACTTAAGTTTCTTCATCTATGAAACTGGGGGAGGGTGAATCTTCCTTGGAATTTTTGAGGGTCTGATTACATAAAGCAGAATATTTTGAAAAGTGCCATAGGGAAAGGAATCTCTCCATAGGCATTAACTGATTAGGACTCCCTCAACACCACCACTTCAGAAATGTTTAAAGTTTAATAGGGTAAATAAGAAAAATAAAAGCTATAAAGAAAAAAAGTATAAATTTCTGATGTTTGAGACCCTAGACATCAACAGGTAGTGTGAGAAGACAGCCAAGCACTTGGTGAGGCCCTCAGATAACACTGTGTGATTACACTTGGTTTCCAACTCATGGAGCCAGACCTAAGAGAGCATCTGTTCCTATGTTCTGAAAACTAGTGGGTTCCTTTTCTTACCTAGAGAGTAGATCTCTATTAAGTGGGGAAAAAATGTTCCCTATCAAAAAATAAAATAAATCAACTGCAGCGTGCTGGAAATAGGGTCCAACATAAGCTGTGTGCAGTTAACACTGACTGCATTGTGACTGTGCTTGGACAGAACTCTTGCTCCTGAGCAATCTCACACCACAGAAATATCATAGGATTGTTGAATGGTTAAATATCTTATTGAATGTGATTGGTGTTATAATGATGAGATCCACTGAAGATTTGCTCTGAGAATGGGTGAGAAGTTGGGGCTAAGGCATACATAAAGACCTACATAGCCTGTATTTCATTCCATGCCCTGTCTTGTTCATGCTGGACCCAGATATAAATAAAGCTGACCTGATACTGGTCACATTTCTACATTATTCTGGAAATTTCCTATATTCAGAAAAACTGTAGTTACTTATGAAAAAGTCCTGGAACTACTGATTCTGGCCAAACACTGGGAACAAACCCAGGGTCCTACAGGTGCCTGGCTGCAGGGGCATTATTCCAATGGTCCAATTATGAGGTTTGATTTATTTACCCCTAAAGAAATAGGGAGATGTGTGTGGTACCAAACAGTAGATAAAAATTCAGTGCAGAGTCAGATCAACATTGAAGCCCTCCCTCCAGTTCTGCCTGGCAGTGGACTCCCTCTCTTCCAAGCCCAACTCTTCCATCTGGCTTTTGGAGCCCATCCCCTCCCATCAGCTTTCCTGCATCAGTGATGTTTTATCTCACGTAGATCAATCCTGCAGTCTTTATTGTTCCTCTCTCTTTGTCTGTAAGAAGATTCTCAGGTCCTGCTGACACCTTGAGTTTGTCTCCCATTTCCTTTCTTTGAGGGCCATTAATCCCAAGAGCAGCTGGTTCTCTACTGCTTCTACCTCCTCATCATACATTCACTGAAGCCTCTTCTAATATCATTTCTATTTCCAGTATTCTATGGAAAATGCTCTCCCCAAATGCAAACAATGATCTCCTAAATGTTATCTCCTGCTCTGTCTTCTCAGCCATCAAACTATTGAAATTTGGCCCCTTGCCACACCCACCTTCTTGGACCATTTATCCTCTGCTTTGGAACACTGATTTCTGTTGATTCTCTACTACTCGTAACCATTCATATTTTACTCTTCTGTTTCTCTGCCTAGTCTTTAGTGCCAGTATTACCAGCATTCTATCCTCGGCCTTCTTCTAATTATTTTCCTTGACTATGATGATGAATATAGTCCCAACTTGGTTGCAACAATCAAGACAGTTGCACAATACCTGACACTAAGCATTCAATAAGTAACAGCAGTTTTAACAAATCTTTTCCACTTAGGTTCCTGCCATACTTGGTCATAAAATCTATGCTCCAATACACAGATTTTATGCTTCCCAACAACAACCTGGTATCTCCTGAGACATTATTTTCCTCATGGAATGTCTTGCCTCCTCCTGCAAGGACTCCTTACAGCCTTCAAAAACCTGTTTAAATATTATCTTCTCCTTTCTCAATATCCCATCAAAATTTTACTCTGGGCCCACAGAGCACAGAGTTACCTCCATTCACTAATTACTTTATGTCTTCAATAACAACGTAGTCTGTCAAAAAGCCAGGGTTCCATGTGATTCAGTCTCCACATGAAGTACATTCAAAGGGCAGTCCAGCAATCAAACTATTTAAAATATAATTCCAATTTGTATTTACATTTCTCTATTTGTACTCACTATCCAATTTATAACCCAAAATAAAATTTCTCAAGTTATTTTGCCATTTCTTAATTCTTTCTCATTATCTCCAACTTCTCTAGAACAATTCAAATGCTAAACCTTCCAAAATTCTCCCATTCACCCAGTACCCATGGAGTTTCTTGCTTTACCTTCTAGACTGAATTAGCCTCTTATTTTTTTGTGGGTTTTTTAATGCCAGTCTTCAGATACTCCTGATTCTGCATCTCCCAAAACTTGTAATTTCCCTGGAAAAGGTACCAGTGGATGATACAAATGTAGGGCAAAGAGAAAACTAACACTGACATATGAAGAAATCACATCCCAATTTTAATTGTATGGTTTTCTCTCCTTAGTTTAAAATGGTGCTTAGAGGGAGATTATACATCATTTGCATCCTTGTAGCACCAAAGTGCCCATAATTTATGCATTTATTTATAGAACACGTAGTATACATCATACAGTGATAGAAACTGAGAAACTAGAAGGAGAAAAAGAAGGAGGAGCAGAAACAGAAGGAACAGGATCAAGAAGGATACTGTTCTTGAAGAGTTTATGATAAGTGACCAAGAGTAATATACCTAGCACATCAGAGATGCTCAAAAGTTATTGGCTGAACTGACTGCACTCCCCCAGCTACTCATTTACATATAGAAACTATTCTCTATTGTGCAGCAAACTGGCATGTAAAATTTCATAAGTAACTTATTGAAGTTGTCCTCAACCTAAGTAACATAATTGGCTGTGAGAGTTCTGAAAAGTAATTTACAATAATAACAGTTAAATGTTCAAGGATTTTTAAAATTTTTAAGATAAATTAAATGGTTATTTCTGTAACATGATCACTTCTACCCATTTGCTTATAATATACATTCTTAGCTGAAACAGAATAACAGAATTAAAATCAGTGTGTTGGAAACTGCTCATAAACCTGGGTACATCCATGTGAGTGTATCTTACATGTGACCACCATTCCCACATGTGTTCACAGTGAAAAAAAAATGATAATAAGAACTGATGCTCTAATAAAGTCCCCATATTTACTACTCATCCTAACAGACCAGCAAAAAAAGAGCAATCTCAAAATGATTAAGAGGCTCTGGCATTCTCGTCCTTTCTATTCATGTTTTCTCTCATTCTTTCCTCTCCCTCTAATATCCTTTTAATCCTTTCACGAACTCCAGTTCTTTCCAAATTCTTCATTCCCATTTGAACTCTTTTTTCCTTTAATGTTCCTCTTCCATCCTTTTATAGTTTCCTCTTCTTTGCCATGTTTTTCTCTGCTTCCTGCTCTCCCCTCCCGCCCCCACATCCCTGCTTGGTGAATGGAGGAGCTGTGGCTGAGAAGGCTGGGCAGGAAGGGGCAGAGTGGAACGAAGCTGATTAGCTGTATGAATGTCATTCACAAGAGCTTGTTAGCTTTATCTTACAACCACACAGGCATTTTTGGGGGAGGTGACACGGAAGAGATTTAATCCAAGGGGAGATTAAGCACACACTGACTAACTGGTCAAGGCTCATCTGGATCTCATTTTTCTTGGAAAGACACTTTGGATGTCACGAATTAAAGCCCATGTTCTCTTCATCCAATCTCAATCAGTTTCTCCTGTATAATGACTGGAATGCCCTCTTCACTCTACCTTTTCAAAAGTTCTTCCTTTACCATCTTTCAAAATTTCCTGAAATCTCCGCATTATCTTAAGAAATTCTCCCTCAACTTTGAAGGAGTGGAGGCCATTTGTCCTAATATTCAACTTTCAATCCATTATTCCCCATTCTAAATGTGCTTATACCTTGTCCTTATAGATAATACAAATACTTAAATAAAAACTAAATATGCTTACAACAAACCTCGAGGTCCTGGGGAAGGCCAAGTTATTTCATTGACTAAAAATTTACATCTCAACTTTCTTCATTAGTAAGGTTTTAAAATCTCTTTCACCTAAAATTTTTCTTCAACCTCATGGATACTATGAGCCTCTTGAACACTCCATTTTCCTGACCACATCTTCTTCCCTCTCCAAGCATAGCCACTTGGGCTAATCTTTTTCTAACGCCTTCAATGGGGTCCTTTCATCCAAATCAACTCTAAACTCCTCAACCCTCATCTTAACTAATCATCCCTCTTCTCCACTCTCCTACCCAGACTACTAAGTGTACCTGTTCTGTTCAGAAAGGGAGGTCACCTGACAGTAATTTCAGGGATGGGGGGCATAACCATAATCCATAGTGGCTTAAATATTATGTGGTTCTTCAGCACCACTTGCTAAACTTATATCTGTCAATACTAATTTCTAATCCCTCAAGCAGCTATTTCAAACCTTCATCTTTCTTCTCAAGAACCAGTCAACTCATTTCATAGCAGACGCCCCTGTCTCATTATTAGCTTAGAGGTTCACTAGAAAAAAGAAGAATCCTCAGATCTATTTACATTCATTCCCATTCTTACAGCCCTCCCTCCAGGCTCAGAGAAAGAAGCATCTTTTCAGAGCGCTCAAGCTTTATTCCCTCAAATTTTCTTATCATCCATTTTTCTCTCAGCCTATGTACATTCTAAAAATTTTTTTAAATATATATTGGGTAACTGAATTGGTCTGATCACTAATCCAAAATTCCCCCTACCCTTTCTTTATTTTTCCCTTCCATTCCCAGTCAACTTTCTTGAAAATTTCCTAGAAAAATGGGCCATACTAACTTACTCTTCAATTTCCAGCCTCCTATTTAAAACACTTCACTAAAACTAGGCTGAAAGTGGTCAATGTTTACCTTCATCTAGTAATATACAGAGATACTTGAAAACTCAAATAGCATTATAAGACTTTTAACTAACACACACACACACACACACACACACACACACACACACACGTCTTCTGTCTTCTTCATCTTCCACGGGGCAACCATCTTCCAATTTTACTTTTGGAATTTAGTTCAAAACTTCTAAATAATATACATATGGTGCCATCTCTTTATTACTTTCAGACAGTATTTGTTAAATTGCTATTATGAGAGTTTACATTCTCCTCTTCACCCTATCTTTTTACACAGTTATATCACAAATTCTCATTATTTTCATTTCAGTGTTTATAATTCTATGGTTATGCAAGTTGTTATTTCATATTGAGCCAAGTAACAAACTAAACTAGATCTCCTTTCTTGAACAATTTTTTTCTTTTTTCTTCAATTTAAAAAATGTCTAACGTTTTCATTTGCTCAGTTTCTCTGTATCTTGGGCTACATCTCACAATCTTACCATCTCTGTAAGAAGGCTCCTCAGATTTTCTCATCATAAAACTTGACATATTTTCATAAGTTCTTGTTTCTTCTGAGAATTCCTCTGAGAGCTCTCAGTCTTCTTCCTCCAATCTGGACTACTTGTTCCACAATGGACTAGTTCACTATATAGCAGTTGATCTGCAACTTCTCATCTTCTTTGTACTAAACAGAATTGTCTCTTTCCAGCATCCCATGTCATTCTTTTTCTTGACTTACTCTCTCATTTTCACAAAAGATATATTTCAATATATGAGAACAGACTTGAGAAAGGGTACTTGGGAGATAAATTTTAAGATTTTATTATCTGAAAATGTCTTTATAAGTTGGCTTTGTGCAAAATTTTAGGTGCTCAGTATTCTGAAGACATTGCATTTTTTAATCAAATGGTATGTTGAAAGGACCAATGACATTTTAAGTCCTCACCCAATACAAAGGAAATTTTTTTCCTATGGAAACTAAAACTCTTTCCTTATGGAACTGTAAATGGGAATGAAGGATTAAGGACTTCTGAAAAGACATTCCTCCATAATAGCAATGAAAACACTGGCAAAAGCTGTCAAAATCAACTTTTCCAGAAGTCTGAAAAACTAACCAAAGGCTTGTAACAATCCAATGAGAGTCTGTTCAAGAAAAATGATTGAATCTCAGTAATAATAATGACCTTTATGGCATTTTAATGTGTTCTAATCCTATCCCCCTCTTCGCAGCTCTGTGATATGCTTCAAAACCAACCACTCCATGATCATGGTAAAGCAAGCAGCCTAGCAGTCACTAGTGGGTAGAATACGTTTAGAGATCCCTCCAAATACCATATTCAGAGAACTGTCATTATTTGACATGTCTGTCAATTACCTGAAAAATTCATTCTCAGAGTTTGTTCTTATTTGACCTGACTCAGACCTCATTCAGTGCCTACAGTCTTTTCTATGGAGCATTTGTCAAAAACAATCAACAGCAATTGCTTAACCTCACAGCTGCCTGAGGGAACATTACCAGTTGGGATAAATAAGAGCTTGGCAAAGAAACGTAAAGGAAAAATCTGGGGAATGAGATGTTCAAGCTTTGAACATCACATCTCCATTTTATTACTGGAAATCTAGAAGGCCATGGATATGTGTAGGGCTGTACACAGGCACAGGGTTGTACATATATCCAGGAAAGACCTGAGAAGGTCCTAAATTGATCTTGAAGCACTGCAAAAGCAACAAAAGTGAAAGCAAATGCAGAAGTGTAAACTGCCTGACTGAGCATTGACGGAATGTCCCAAAACACATCCAGAGCCCTTTGTAAAGGTTGGGTGCCTATTGATCCAAGGCATTTAAGAAAATCTCTGTTCAATCATTAGTTGACTACAGAATTAGCTCAGGAAATTTACTAAATAAAGAAACAGCAACAAAAACAAACCTTAGGAGAGAGGAAGAATTTGATCTCCCAAGTTGTCAAATTATATTACTTTAAAAGTCTAGTTTTCAACAGAAAATGATGAGACATGCAAAATACAACAAAGTTTGGCCCACACAGAAAAGAGACATCAATATAAACTACCTTAAGGATTTTCAGATGACTGACTCAGTAGACAAAGACATTAAATCAACAATTTAAAACATATTCAAAGAACTAAAGGAAACCTTACCTTAAAAAAAACACCTAAAGGAACAATAAATTAAATAAATAAATAAAGTATGAGAACAATGTCTCAGCAAGTATAGAATACCAATAAAAAGACTGAAATTATAAAAAAGAGCCAAATAGAAATTCTGGAATACAAAGTAAAATAAATTTACTAGAGGGGCCCAACATCAGATTTGAGCCAGCAGAAGGAAGAATTAGCAAACTTGAAATGATATTATCTAGTCTAAGGAACAGAAAAAAATAAGAGTGAAAAAATTAACAGATCTTCAGAGACCTGTGGAATACCATTCAAGCATACCAACATATGCATAATGTGAGCCCCAGAGGGCAGGTGAGAAAAGGCAGAGAGAATATTTGAGAAAAAAATGGTCAAAATCTTCCCAAATTTGATGAAAGGCATTAACCTACACATCCTAGAAGCTCAACAAACTTCAAATTGGATAAATTCCAAGAGATTCACACCTTAAATCATAATCATAATCACATGAGGACTGGGGAAGGAAACCAAGATAAACAGAAAATAAAATTATGTACTATTGAAATTAAGTTGAGAATAATCAACTCCATTTAAATGGAAGTCTCCTAATACCTGTTTAATGGACCTTCCTGATTTACCTCAAGTCCTACAGTGCATCCACCTTATTGTTGCTGGTGTGAACTAACAACATAATTAATCATCTCCCTCTCCTGCTCAAAATTCCTTATGAGGCTACAAGGTATGTTGTAAGTCACTTTGTGTGGTATATGAAGTTCATCAAGATGTGGTGTCTGTCTACCTAATTCCTCTTCTTTTAGCTCAAATCCCCTCTTGTTTATAATCCAGCCAGATTAATATACACAAAGTCAGAGAACTGCAAATATCTGCACAACTTTCACACCTTTGCACGTGGTTTTCTCTGTAAAATATCCTTCCCCCTTTTCCCCTCCTGGAAAACAACCATTCTACCTCCAAAATCCATTTCAGATCAGATGTCCTGTCTGATGTGAAGGGAGTTAATCACTCCTTCTTCTCTGCTCTCTGTACCTGGTATGTGAAGTCAACACACTCTACAGTAATTATTTCCTTATGTGAAATTCTCACTCCTTTAAAATTATATATCATGTGTTCAACAGACAGTCTTTCAAATAATTTATTCTTTCAAACATTTACTGAGCAACATCTCTGTTGTAAGTATGAAATGCTAAAAAAACAAAATGCCTCATGCCTCTAAGGAAAACAAGGCCACATCATTATTTAATTTTAGATGATTTTATGTCATGTATCTCTAAGTATACTCTAAGCACCTTGGGGGTAAGAACCATGTCATATACATTACTCTAGAATTGTCAGCACTTAACAGAGTCTTGCATATTGTGGGCATTTGATTTTGCCATAGTCTATGAACTGGTCTTCTATGTTCAGTTTTGCTCTGATCCCCACCCCCAAACTATTCTTCATAAGAAACTAAAATAATATTTCTAAAATATAAGGCTAGGGAATTCCCTGGCGGGCCGGTGGTTAAGACTCAGCGCTTTCACTGCTGTGGGCCTGGGTTCAATCCCTGGTCAGGGAACTAAGATCCCACAAGATGCATATCCAAAAATAATAATAATAATAAAAATAAAATACAAGGCTATATAAGTCATACCCTGGCTTAAAATATTTAATTACTCCCCTTTACCTTTAGGACAAAATTTGTCTTCCCCATTACACTATAAGCTCATTAACAAAACTTTCATCTTCCTCTTGTAACCCCAGTAAACAGCCTGGGACCCCAATATTTGATAATAAGTGTACTGGTTGGATTTGTTTAAATACTGGTTGAAATTAATAGATGAAACTTAGGATTGACTATGTTTTATTCAAAGACATTTTAATTTCCCTGTTTTTGGAGTAATTAGGACATGACTTGTATTCTATCTAGCTTCTTCATATTTATGTTACCAATATCCTGGACACATCGTTCTCACTTGACAGGAACCATGACTTATTTACAGTGTGTTAGATTGAGCACACTAACATGCTCAAATACACAGCAACTGTGTATTTGAAAAGCAGACAATAACAAAAAATAGATTTTCTAATGTCATATTTTTTAAGAACATTTGCAGTTTTACAGTTCCCTGGAATCTGATTAATATTTCACAAATAACTAAGGACATACAACTTTCTCTAAAGAGCTTAAAAGTAACTGTCATTCTTCTTTATCAAAGGAGGGTACTGAGACAGAGAGGGTGAGTTATATAACCAACGTCACAAATATAATCATGAGGTGCAGTTGGTAGTGACATAAACATAGTCAGATAACGGTTCACAGAACACACGAGGAAGGCCAGGAATACTAAACAGGGAATAATGATGGGGATATTAGACAGATAATTCTACAAACCAACATGCCTCATCCTAAACAACAAAATCCCTGACCACACAAGGCAGAGACCAAATCAGGAATAAGAGAAGCAAAATCTGAAACCACACGTAAAATAACTGTCTTCTCACTGAGGTTTTAAAATCAGAAGAATCCTATGAACAAAACCCAAAGATCAGGAACTTCCCTGGCAGTCTAGTGGTTAGGATTTTGCCTTCCAATGCAGAGGGTGTGGGTTCAATCCCTGGTTGGGGGGCTAAAATCCCACATGCCTCGCAGCCAAAAAACCAAAACATGAAACAGAAGCAGTATTGTAATAAATTCAATAAAGACTTTAAAAATGGTCCACATAAAAACAAAGATCATGCTCCTAACAGAGTCTTTCCCAATAGACCATGTTCATCAGGAACTGACATCTCTATTTTCTCAAGATAACCAATATTACATAGGTCTAACCCAGTCCATTTAGTCCTGTATAATATCCAGACTCTTCCATTTTTGATTCTGAAGAGATGGCCTGGTAGTCAATCTCACAGTCCATCAATAAAGTTCTAGATTTAAAATTCTTTTTAAAAGTGCATGGTCTTACACTACAATAAAAGAATCTGTATTCCTTTATTTCCCTACATGGATTTAGGTTTCCGAAGTCTCTTTATCCTCTGCTCTTCAAGGACCTAATCAGCTCTATTGCCCTGGTGGTTGGTCACAGCCTTGACAGCCCTGACCTGGGGAGGAGCTGGTCCTTCTCAGTTAACTCTAAAACTTCAGGAAATCTACATTGTTGTGCAGGGGCTTATGTTGAATTTACGAGAAAGACCAAATAGTGCTAAAGATCACTGAGCTTTTAAAGGTATTTCTCTCTGGCCTGGCAACTAAGAAAATCATCCTTTAAACCATGTCTTATAGAACCACAGAGAACAAATATAAAGAAGCAAGCCCTACAGGTAGAGTCCAAGGTGGAAAAAAGGAGCGGGGAGGGTGAATTCTGTTCAGCTATACTAATTCTTCTTTCTAAAAAAATGATGAGTGGGAAGAAGCTGATAGAGTCTCTCTTTCCCACTAACCTGCCCTACTGGCTATGTCAGTGGTCAATATGGAAGCCACTGGAAATATGTGGATCTGTCAGTGCTACTTGAGAGTTGAATGTGCAGCAAGGGAGAATATCATATATTTCATATTGTGACTAACAGTGATTCTAGCAACAACATTCACACTACTGTAAGCAACCCCATCATGTGTGCATTCCATAACCTGAGCTAAGTGAATCCTACTCTTAAGGACTCTTACTTTTAGCACCTCTTATCTTCAGAATGCAATCCCTACCAAGGTGTATATATATATATACAATGGAATATTACTCAGCCATAAAAAAGAACGATAATGCCATTTGTAGTAACATGGATGGACCTAAAAATTATCATACTAAAGCAGAGTAAGTCAGAAAGAGAAAGACAAATACCATATGATATCACTTATATGTGGAATCTAAAATACAACACAAATGAACATATCTATGAAACAGAAACAGATTCACAGATATGGAGAACGGATATATGGTTGCCATGGAGAAGCAGGGGTAGGGAGAGGAAGGATTGGGAGTTTGGGATTAGCAGATGCAAACTATTATATAGAGGATGGATAAACAGCAAGGTCCTACTATATAGCCCTGGGAACTATATTCAATATCCTGTGATAAACCATAAAGGAAAACAATGTGAAAAAGAATATATATATGTATAACTGGATCACTTTGCTGTACAGGAGAAACTGACACAACATTTTAAATCAACTACACTTCAATAAAATTAACAAAAAAAAAAAAAGTAAGTAATCCCTGCCCTGCCTATCTTCTTCTGAAATTCTCTATTAGTTAACCATTTGACTGTTTCTCTTTCATTACATCTACGCATCTCAATCAAGAGAACATTTGATTATAATTGTTGAATCACCTTTGCACTCTTAACAAACTATAAAGCCTTCCAGCCTTCTCTAACGTGGGGCCAGTAACTCTTCAACACTGCCAAGGCAGCAAATCTTCACACCCTCTCGTTCCCACTTTGGAGCAGGAAGTATTCCAGCTTTCAAGAGGGCCCATGGATGGCAGGGGGTGGGGGCAGATATGGAGGAGGCCAGCCCTCTTTAACAGAATAGAACATGGTTAATAAATACACTTTGGTTTGAAAAGGCTTACCAGAAATGTCTCTCCTACCCTGCTTAACATCCCTTTCATATTGTCACACAGCTTGAGAGCCTGCAAACTAGATTTGTTTGGGTTAGTAGCATTTGCTTTCAAGATACCAACACTCCCAGGAGGCTCATTCAATTGTTTTATTCCTAAACTCAAGCTGAGATCAACCCTTACACATAAAACATGAACATGGATGTGGGAAGAAGAGAACGGATTTTGTAGCAAACAAGACCTCATCGTAGAGTGTTTAAAAAATAAGGACTTTAGACAGCCAGTGGTCAGCAACATGGCAATGGGAACAAGAGTTGGAGGGGGCAAGAAAGACTGACCACATTATGTGCCAGTATTAGCTCATTTTGTCCCAAAACAACAATATAAGGTGTTATTTTATTATGTATCTTTTTTTTACAAATGGAAAAATGGAGCTCAGAAAGGCTGTCACTTTTCCAAAATCTCCTAGTGACAGATTTCCATCTAGGACTAGGATTCAGGTGTGTCTGGCTCCAGAATCTGTGCCCTTGAGTGCGCGTCACCTGGAACTGGCCAGTGGGAAGGGCCGACAGGGCTCTGGAGTCAGGGTAGGAGCAAGGACCACCAAGTCTGTGCTCTCTCTCACGTCTTCCCCTATTTCCCTGGAGAGCTAAAGTCTAATCTCAGCTATATTGTATTTAATTGCTTCCTAGGACCAACAGGTCAGTGTACTTGGGGAAATGACACTTTTTATGATCTTACTCTGATAGAGTAGAATCAATTTGGCATAAGCAAAGTAACAAAATTTTTGAAGATTCTGGGTTCTAGTTTTTTTTTTTTTCCAGTCCCTCACCCATCTGCTACCCAATGGACCACAGAATCAGAAGAGTTCAAATCCCTGCTTCATCATTTACCAGCTCCTCGGCCTCTCTAGGCCTTAGCATCCTCATCTTAAAAGGGGGTCAATGAAAATTTCTGTTTCTTAGGATGGAGGTAATGATTCAATGAGTTGGTATATGTAAGACACATCTGACAGAGAGCACTTGGTAAAGGTCAGCTATAGATTACCTTACTTGAAAACCATTTTTAGTTCTTCCATTTTTAGGCTCTAAAAATTTAGAATTTTTCATCTCCGTATATGTATAAAGAACATATTTTTTTACAAAACTATTTTAACAGCTCATTTAACATATTTTTTTACAAAACTATTTTAACAACTCATTTAACATAATAATAAATAAGCCAGAATTCTAGAGACAAAAGGAAATTAAGTCTTTTATCAAAGATTTTTTACCCTCAATGGACTGAAAATTAAGCAGTGAAAGCTGTATTATTTTTTGTAGTTACTTTCTCAAATTTAGATGTATTCTTAGGATTATAGCGACCTGTCATCTAAATACTGCAGTTTGGCTTGGACTGTCCAAGTTCAGTAGATCTAGACATTAAAGAGTGCTATATAAATTACTCTTGATTGATCCACAAAGGTATTTCTGCAACTTACGTCTTCTTAAAATCAGTTCCATTCTTTAGCACCATTCCATTAAACTTTAGTATGTAGTTAATGCTTTTTTCTTCCAAATATAAGCTAAGAAATAACATGATTAAAGCAGCATTTTTGATCTGGCAGTCTTCAATTTTGCAGTTAAGAATGTGTTCAACAAGCCAGAGATGTAGAATTCCCTAAGCAGGTGAAAAAATGTGATTGTGAGGGCTGAGATGACAGTTTTCATACCATTTTCAATGCATGTCCTGTGAATCTCTTTTATACTTGGTAATATGTTTTTATATATTTATTTCTAGAGAAAATTAAATAAGCAGTTCTATGTTTAGTTTTCCAGTTATCATAAGATACATAGAAGAAAATATGGAAACTAAAGGCCAAGGAGATACCTATCTAAGTGAAAAGCACTAAGATTTCAAGGATGATTATGATCCTTAACAACTTTTGTCATCATTATGAGTATCTGTCCAAACAGTGATGAACTCACTCTCCACTATGGGCATTGAGTAGGACCTTGTGTTCATGTTTAAAGTGAATAAGTTCATTCATGTAGAGCTTGTCGGTCACATCGTTTGCAAATATTTTCTCCCATTCCATAAGTTGATTTTTGTTGATGGAGAGAATATAAATACTTCATGAGGTTGATGTGTGGGTTAAATGACACAACACATTACTAATGTACTTCACACAATGTTAGACACAGAGCCATCACTAAAAACATGCTAGTAGTTGTTCCAGTTCTTGTAATTGTTTACAGAGGACAACGTCATGAGTAGAGAATCAGTCATCTAGCCAAATTTGAAACCCAGAATCTCATTTCACAGTAATTTTCAATCACAAGAAACTGAGATATCAGGTAGACCCTAAAAGTGTAATACAATTTAATTCGTGTGGTATCAACACATCCATAGAGCATAGACTAGTACCTAAGTCTCTAGATTACATTTAGCTGTGGTTCTAAGCATTCAGTAACACAAAGTAAAGAGCAACTATTGCATTTGCTCCTAAGATGATGGTCTAAAGAATGCAAATGGACATAGCTATATTTTAGATAGACTAGACATACTCTCAGTATTTTGAATGCACAGATCTGGTACAGTTTCCTCTGTATTAAGACCTTAATTGAGTTTGCAGACATCTGTCTGTAAACTTTAAAAATTGGTAACCTGGAAACTGCAATTATTTTACAAACCCTAAGTCAGGCTTTCAGCCAATGTCCTTCTACAACTGTGGATGGTTAGCACGCCAATCCCCAAAGCCTGAATACAAGCCATAAACTGAAATGCCAGGCACTAACCTGGGACTAGCAGTGATGTGATCAACAGCCCTGGCCCTGGGTAGATTTCTAGCCTTAATATTCTGAGCTTGTTGTAAAAGCAGCAGCAAGAAATCTGTCACTGGGGTGTTCTAGGTCAAGTTCTCTGAAAGGGTGATGATTAATGTAAATGTATTGGTCAGAAGAGGCAATTGCTTTCTTCTGGCATTGCTTCTGAAATACACGGTAAGACACTCAACATAAATATGGAGAGAAAACATGGAAACTAAAACGACCCTGAATTTCTTCCTGGAAGAGGGGCTAAATAATGTTGCTCAACAGATTTCAAACCAGAGAAATTTTTAACTGGATAAAGTCAGTCACCATCTGGCTACCTTGGGCCAGAGCTCAGCCAAACCACAAGACAATGCAATAATCTTCCTGTCAAGACCTAAGTAACTGAGGACAAGTGTTCTCCTTAACACCATAGAAGTCAAAAGCCTAGGCCTTGGAAATAATTAAAACAGTGCTTTCTGTGCTATCTATAAGAGGTGGTGCCAAGATGGACCTTCATCTAATTATGGCAAGAGGGGGAAAAAACAACTCTGACTTCTCTAGAGTAATCAACCGAGTTTTGGAAATAATTCACTATAGATCAAGATTAAATGATGATGGATGATTTACCTTACTAAGGTATATTTTATTCAATATTTTATTATTCCCTTTTATATTTTTATTATACTATTTAATAAACACTTATGTAGCATTTACTTTGCCAAGCATACTTCTGAGCACTTTACAAATATTAGCTCATTTCCTCCTCGTAATAACCTTATGAAATAGATACAATTATCAACCTCATTTTGCAGCTTGAGGATATTGGCAGTTATGTGCCTTGAGTTTCTAAAAGAGTTCCTAAAACTGGTGAAATAAAGATAATCAAGAAGACTCTAGAGTTCTCTAAAAATGACATTTTAAAACACCAATAAGTAAACAGTAGTCTTATCAGCATGAAACAAGCCCAAGAATCTGAAGATAAAAGTATAAAATATTCCTCCAAAAAAGCCCTTATAAAGCCAAGCCCTGGTTATTTTAATGGTACATATTGCAACTAAAATATAGTTGAGCTAGACTGAAATGCCAGTGGCTTTCAGGCTCACTCTCCACTTCTCACCACCTTCTGCAGTTCTTGCTCTCTCACTCTCTCCTTGTCTTTGTTATCTCCTTCTCTGCCTCACTTCTCTTTGACTCCCTCAAAGAAAGCCCCCTCCCTCTGATAAACTGCAGGGGCTAATGACGAGATTGGTGAAGAGGGGTGCCCAATAGGAAAAGATTTACTTCAAAGGCACAGCACATCAAAGTGACTTGCCAGGAAGCCATGGATCTTGCTGAGTTTGGCTGGCCCCCTTCTCCCCTCACCTCCTTGCTCAAACTTCCACTTTGGGACTATGATGGAAGGGATTTCATAGCTCCAGCTGCCTCGTTCAGCACCATCTGGGGAGAGCGAAGGGTTCATACCAGGTGTCACGTCTTTTGATTAAGTAAGTGCTCTCAATAGATATCACTGAATAATATGATCACCTAATTCTCCTGGGGTTTCTTTCTCCTTCTTGAAGTATTTGACAGTAGTTTTCAAATTAGGTAGCATAAATGCAACGAGGATCAGTGTCAGTGTGCCCTGGTGCATTGAGTGACAGAAGTCATAAGGATGCAGCCTCTGTGACGTCACCAAAAGTATATCATTGGAGCTGCTACAACACGTGTTACAGGAAAGGAAACAAATGAACTTGATAGCACCTATCACACTACAAAACCAAATGAAGACTTGATCTTCAGAACTGGGCCATGTTAACAATACAACAAATATCCAGATGGGAACGGAAACATTCTGATTGTCACACAGATTATTTCAAACATATTGGTTGATGTTGTCACATCAGTGAAGCATTTGGATGTTTTTGTCACTTTTCATCCATGTCTTAGCTGTGCTTTAGCTACAACCTCAGAGTTGCTTATGAGTCTCTCTTCCTCCTTAATATCAAGGCCCACTGCACACTTCCCTCTGCATTCTTTCTACTTCCCAGCCCAAGCCCTGCCCAGAAGAAGGACGAGTGAATATTGCCTGACTGAATGATGATGAATAACATAGAATGTAAATGAAGTCTTTTCTGTGTAAATTTTTCAAGGCCTCAGGTTGATCTGGAAGATTTGGCTGTAGCATGCATTGCCTAATTCCAGCAAAATATGGACCCCAAAAGCCCATTTTATTTCAGGCTTTGGAGAATTTTTGCTAACTATTTGTTTTGCGTCTTATCTTTCTATGAACGTGAACTTGAATTATAAACGGTTGATGACAATAAAAATCTATATTACCTTCTACACAGTCTACCAACTATGTAATTCTACAGTACAAACAGGGTGATAGAAAAGAACTTGGAGACAAAATATCTTTTTCATCTCTTTAAAGATTGAAAAATACGATTGACTCATGCCCAATGTCAGGTTTAAGAAACTTAGAAAAATTCAACATTAGACTTATAGTGCTGTCATCAGTGTTACACCTGCTGCTAAAACCCGTATTTTTCTAAACCTCCTACAGCTTTTGATTTGCTGGGCTATCTGCAATAGAGATTTAGTTTCCAACGTGTTCAGAAACTGTAATAAACCACTGTTATTTTCAGCTGAAAAGCCCAGAAGCCAGTGCAGGCTCTGTTTCTTTTCCTTTGCCTCTGAAGACAAAAAAAAAAAATGCTAATCAAATTATATGGTTATATTATTTGATGTAGAAAAAGCATTTGATAAAATCTAACACCATTCATGATAGAAACTCTCAACAAGTTGGGAACAGAGAGGTATTAGCCTCCACTTGATAAACAACATCAACAAAAACCTATAGCTAATGTCATACTTCACGGTGAAAGGCTGAATGCTTGCCTTATAACATCAACAACAAGGCAAGGATGTCTGACGTCTACTTTCACCACTCTTACTCAGTATACTACTGGAAATTCTGGACACTGCAATAAGGCCAAAAAATAAATACTTAAATAAGAGGCATACAAATTGGAAAGGAAGAAATAAAACTGTCTCCATCTGCATATGGCATGGTTATCTACATAGAGTGTCCCAAGTAGTCTACGGAAACCATCCTAGAACAAATGAGTTCACCAGATTAAAGGATACCAAATCAACACAAAATCAATCACATTTCCAAGTACTAACAATAGACATGCAGAACCAAAATTAAAATCACAAATGCCATTTACAATTTCCACATAAAGGAAATAAAATACTTAGGTATACTCAAAGCACAGCAGGTACAGAAACAATATGCTGAAAATCACAAAATACTGATGAAATAAATCAATGCCATAAAGAAATACAAATCAAATACTACAAAATCAAAGTTTAAAAAAGTTAAAAGCTAAGAGGTAAAAGAGATAAAGAGCAAAATGTGGACTTACAATCTAAATTCCCCAGTAATCATCTCAGTAAAATGACCTTTAACGCAAGCAAATATTTGAGCAAAAAGAACACTAGTGTCAGAGTTTAATAATATTTGGATATTAATCTTGGCCTTGGGAATCCCAGTTATGTGCTCAGTGATTCACAGCAAGAGTTATACACATTCAGCTTCCCCCTCTGTAACTAGGAAATAATTGCACCTACCTCACAAATATATCGGAAGATTGAATTACGAAGTAAACATAAGAACAGCTGGCACAGGGCCACTCAGGAAGTCTGCAATATGTTCAGTCCATGGTAGCTGTAATTTTATTGATGATACTTTGAGGCACCAAACAGTTATCAGTCTCCAAGTGGGGAGAACATCTTATTTTCACCACCAGGAAGGTATGAGGAGTGAAGAAAGGTGGAAATTGCCATTTACTGAACATTTACTATTTGCTAGGCATTGTCCAGTACCAAGAGTTTTACAGGTGTTCAAACATTCCATCCTCAGGCAATACAGTGAGGAAGGTACTGTTAACTGCATTTTAGTGACAGGAAAACTGAGTTTAAGTACCTTGCTGCAGATCATTTCGCTGACCACTAATAGAACCAGGATGGGAACCTATCTCAGTGGGCTCCCTTATCCACATCCCTTTACTCCACTTCCCCCATGACAAGAACGAACTGCCAGCACCCCTGCTCCCCGTTTAACCAAAAAGATCCCCTGCAATCTCCCCCTCCAGCTCCTATTTTAGTTACAGAGGCCTGTGTAGTTCACAGCCTATTTTCAGAGAACTGAAAGTTGGTGCCTTCGAGCTCTAATGAATTCTTTTTTTAATATTTATTTATTTTATTTATTTATTTGGCTGCACCGGGTCTTAGCTGTAGCACGCGGGATCTTTGTTGCTGCATGCAGGATCTTTAGTTGCAGCATGTGAACGCTTAGTTGTGGCATGTGGGATCCAGTTCCCTGACCAGGGATTGAACCCAGGCTCCCTGCATTGGGAACATGGAGTCTTAGCCCCTAGACCACCAGGGAAGTCCCCTGAGGTCTAATGAATTCTTAATGCTTCCTTGAGCAAATTCCTTCTTTCCTTTTGTAAAATTTGAATTAGCTTCTGTGAGTGTTAGTGGGAGTGACTGAAAAATTCTAGCTAAGTTTTACAATGTGCAAACTTTATGGCTTGTGTATATACTGTAAGAATAATATTCAATACATAAATAAGGTCATTACCAGGGGATTAACCTTAAATTTTATCATTAAAACTCAGCAAAGGCGTTTGAACTCTAGTGGGCATCTCACAGATGAACGGAATAGAGAAAGAGAGAAAAGCAAAGTAACAGGTCGGAAAAGATGGAAAGGAAAACTTTGGAGGATTCCAAATTGAAACGGGGCCTGCCGAGCAAGACTGTCAATGGTGACTTTTACTCCACGTGACATGTCATCATTATCATCATCGCACTACTCAGATCTCCCCTCTATGTTCTCATCTGCTGTATACTTTAGCTTTATCAATGCATACATGGTTTAAGTTATCCACATTTCCTTCACGTCTGTCAATTTTGAAATTTTTCTCTCTAAGATGGTTGGAGAGTAGACCATACTGACGAAGAGTGTGGGCTCTGGAGTCCCTATCCCAGTTCTGTTTCTTATTAAATAGATAACCTTGGTGGAGTTATTTAACTTCTCTGTGCTTTAGTTTCCTTACCTATAAAAATAGATTCTAATAATAACATCTACCTCATTAGATTATTACGAGAATTAAATGAGATAAGGAAACACCTCCAAAGACATGGCCCAGGACCCTGGGATACTCCAAATGCCTAATATATGTCACCAGCATTGGCATCCGTATCAATTTGTGAGCTCAAAATTGCACTGACACAAGTAATATTTTATACAGAATAGGATCTTATGTGATGTTTGATGGTATTAATGATACAAGATGATGACGCTACAAGAACCAACCAAATGGAGAAAATGTTTCAAGAGAAATTGTTTGAAGTATAATTGGAAGACAGTTCACAATAGTCCTCTGTACATAATAAGAGCTACAGGCAAAGCCTGTCCCTTACGTTTTCAGTTTTTGTATACTGTATCCCTTTTCTTTTTCCTTTTTTTGTCTCAATTTATAAAATAATTCATCTTATTTTAGCAAGTATTCCAAATTACCCCACAGGAAATAAAATAGAGGAAAAAATAAGAAAAAGCGACGCAACACATTCTTTAATATTTTTACTTTGTTTGGTATCTTATTTTCCCCCCAAATGTGATATAATTGTATGTGTGAAAAGACGTATTCTTGGTGATTTCAGGCTCTGCAAAAGCATGAAAAGAACTCTCCCGTTAATTCATGGCAGTTTATTTTACATACATATGGGAAAGTTCATTTGGCTTGAACTTTTTTTCAGACCCTGATGAGGCTGCTATTGATTTAGTACTCTACTAGAATACAAACCTGCAAAACACATAACATGGGAAAAGCTAATTATGGTAATAAGAATCAAGCATGCATAATTCCATTAAAAAGTCACTGCTCTTCGTAAATCATGACACTTTTCTTTTTTTTTAACAACTCCTCTGCTCATTAGGAGAAAATAACCTGTTAGTGTTAAGTGGACTATAAATGCACTGTTTACACTGAAAGTGGAAAAAAGCTAATGTAACATTTCATGTCAAAACGATTATTGCTATTGGTGTTGCCTTTCTGTATTACTTCAGAAGAGCGTGTAATAAAATCCAAACTTTGCACGAGCTGAGTCATTATCTGAGCCTCCATTACAGAAGAACATCCCCCTCACTGTTCTTTGTGGGTAGACATTTGAGTCCAGGCTCACATAAGTTATCAAAAGTTACCTTACCGGCCCTTACCACCAATAAAGGGCAGGTGTCTTCCAATGATATTCAACTCAAGACAAAGTTAATTTTTTTTTTTATTTCTCCAGAGAACAAACAAGGAACGATAATGCAAAATGTCTTCTACGGAAGTTCAAACGGATTCCAGGCTTTCAGAGGTAGAATAGATAAATGAATTCTTTCTTTTTTTTTTAACATTGCTATTTGAGTATAATTGCTTTACAACAGTGTGTTAGTTTCTGCTTTATAACAAAGTGAATCAGTTATACATATACATATGTCCCCATATCTCTTCCCTCTTGCATCTCCCTCCCTCCCACCCTCCCTATCCCACCCCTCCAGGCAGTCACAAAGCACCAAGCTGATCTCCCTGTGCTATGCGGCTGCTTCCCACTAGCTATTTTACATTTGGTAGTATATATATGTCCTTGCCACTCTCTCACTTTGTCCCAGCTTACCCTTCCCCCTCCCTATATCCTCAAGTCCATTTTCTAGTAGGTCTGCATCTTTATTCCCATCCTGCCCCTAGGTACTTCTGACCACTTTTTTGTTGTTGTTTTTGTTTTAAGATTCCATATATGTGTTAGCATACAGTATTTCTTTTTCTCTTTCTGACTTACTTCACTCTGTATGACAGTCTCTATGTCCATCCACCTCACTACAAATAACTCACTTTCGTTCCTTTTTATGGCTGAGTAATATTCCACTGTATATATGTGCCACATCTTCTTTATCCATTCATCTGTCGATGGACACTTACGTTGCTTCCATGTCCTGGCTATTGTAAATAGAGCTGCAATGAACATTTTGGTACCTGACTCTTTCTGAATTATGGTTTTCCCAGGGTATATAACCAGTAGGGGGATTGCTGGGTTGTATGGTAGTAATATTTTCACTTTTTTAATGAATCTCCACACTGTTCCCCATAGTGACTGTATCAATTTACATTCCCACCAGCAGTGCAAGAGGGTTCCCTTTTCTCCACACCCTCTCCAGCATTTATTGTTTGTAGATTTTTTGATGATGGCCATTCTGACCAGTGTGAGATGATATCGCATTGTAGTTTTGATTTGCATTTCTCTAATGATTAATGATGTTGAGCATTCTTTCATGCGTTTGGTGCCAATCTGTATATCTTCTCTGGAGAAATGTCTATTGAGGTCTTCTGCCCATTTCTGGATTGGGTTGTTTTTGTGATATTGAGCTGCAAGAGTTGCTAGTATGTTTTGGAGATTAATCCTTTGTCAGTTGCTTCATTTGCAAATATTTTCTACCATTCTGATGGTTGTCTTTTCATCTTATTTATGATTTCCTTTGCTGTGCAAAAGCTATTAAGTTTCATTAGGTCCCATTTGTTTATTTTTGATTTTATTTCCTTTTCTCTAGGAGGTGGGTCAAAAAGGATCTTGCTGTGATTTATGTCATAGAGTGTACTGCCTATGTTTTCATCAAAGAGTCTGATGGTGTCTGGCCTTACATTTACGTCTTTAATCCATTTTGAGTTTATTTTTGTGTATGGTGTTAAGGAGTGTTCTAATTTCATTCTTTTACATGTAGCTGTCCAGTTTTCCCAGCACCACTTATTGAAGAGGCTGTCTTTTCTCCACTGTATATTCTTGCCTCCTTTATCAAAGATAAGGTGGCCATATATGCATGGGTTGATCTCTGGGCTTTCCAGCCTGTTCCACTGATCTATATTTCTGTTTTTGTGCCAGTACCATACTAACTTGATAACTTTAGCTTTGTAGTATAGTCTGAAGTCAGGGATCCTGATTCATCCAGCTCCGTTTTTCTTTCCCAAGATTGCTTTGGCTACTCGGGGTCTTTTGTGTTTCCATACAAACTGTGAAATCTTTTGTTCTAGTTCTGTGAAAACTGCCAGTGTTAGTTTGATAGTGATTGCATTGAATCTGTGGATTGCTTTAGGTATTAGAGTCATTTTCACAAGGTTGATCCCTCCAATCCAAGAACATGGTATATCTCTCCATCTATTTGTATCATCTTTAATTTCTTTCATCAGTGTCTTATAATTTTCTGCATACAGGTCTTTTGTCTCCTTAGGTAGGTTTATTCCTAGATATTGGATTCTTTTTGTTGCAATGGTAAATGGGAGTGCTTTCTTAATTGCACTTTCAAATTTTTCATCATTAGTGTATAGGAATGCAAGAGACTTCTGTGCATTAATTTTGTATCCTGCTACTTTACCAACTTCATTGATTAGCTCTAGTAGTGTTCTGGTAGCATCTTTAGGATTTTCTATATATGGTATCATGTCATCTGCAAACAGCAGCTTTACTTCTTCTTTTCCGATTTGGATTCCTTTTATTTTTCTTCTCTGATTGCTGTGGCTAAAACTTTCAAAACTATGTTGAATAAGAGTGCTGAGAGTGGGCAACCTTGTCTTTTTCCTGATCTTAGTAGAAATGGTTTCAGTTTTTCACCACTGAGGACAATGTTGGCTGTGGGCTTGTCATATATGGCCTTTATTATGTTGAGGTAAGTTCCTCAATGCCTACTTTCTGGAGAATTTTTATCATGAACAGGTACTGAATTTTGTCAAAACCTGTCTCTGCATCTACTGAGATGATCATATGGTTTTTATCCTTCAATTTGTTAATATGAGGTATCACATTGATTGATTTGCGTATATTGAAGTATCCTTGCATCCCTGGAATAAATCCCACTTGATGAGAGTGTATGATCCTTTTAATGTGCTGTTGGATTCTGTTTGCTAGTATTTTGTTGAGGATTTTTGCATCTATGTTCTTCAGTGATATTAGCCTGTAGTATTCTTTCTTTGTGACATCTTTGTCTGGTTTTGGTATCAGAGTGGTGGTGGCCTCATAGAATGAGTTTCGGCGTGTTCTCCCTCTGCTATATTTTGCAAGAGTTTGAGAAGGATAGGTGTTAGCTCTTCTCTAAATGTGTAATAGAATTCGCCTGTGAAGCCATCTGGCCCTGGGCTTTTGTTTGTTGGAAGATTTTTAATTAGAGTTTCAATTTCAGTGCTTGTAATTGGTCTGTTCATATTTTCTATTTCTTCCTGGTTCAGTCTTGGAAGGTTGTGATTTCTAAGAATTTGTCCATTTCTTCCAGGTTGTTCATATTATTGGCATAGAGCTGCTTGTAGTAATCTCTCATGATCCTTTGTATTTCTGCAGTGTCAGTTGCTACTCTCCCTTTTCATTTCTAATTCTATTGAGTTGAGTCTTCCCCCTTTTTTTCTTGATATGTCTGACTAATGGTTTATCAATTTTGTTTATCTTCTCAAAGAACCAGCTTTTAGTTTTATTCATCTTTGCTATCATTTCCTTCATTTCTATTTCATTTATATCTGATCTGATCTTTATGATTTCTTTCTTTCTGCTAAGTTTCGGGTTTTTTGGGTCTTCTCTAATTGCTTTAGGTGTAAGGTTAGGTTGTTTCAGATGTTTCTTGTTTCTTAAGGTAGGACTGTATTGCTACAAACTTCCCTCTTAGAACTGATCTTGCTGCATCCCATAGGTGTGAGGTTGTTGTGTTTTCATTGTCATTTGTTTCCAGGTATTTTTCGATTTCCTCTTTGATTTCTTCACTGATCTCTGGGTTATTAAGTAGCGTGTTGTTTAGCCTCCATGTGCTTGCATTTCTTACAGATTTTTTCCTGTAATTGATATCTAGTCTCATAGCATTGTGGTCGGAAAAGATACCCTTACGATTTCAATTTTCTTAAATATACCAAGGTTTGATTTGTGACCCAAGATATGATCTATCCTGGAGAATGTTCCATGAGCACTTGAGAAGAATGTGCATTCTTTTGTTTTTGCATGGAATGTCCTATAAATATCAATTAAGTCGATATTTTTAATGTCTCATTTAAAGTTTGTGTTTCTTTATTTTCATTTTGGATGATCTGTCCATTGGTGAAAGTGGGGTCTTAAAATCCCCTACTATGACTGTGTTACTGTCGATTTCCCCTTTTATGGCTGTTACTATTTGCCTTATATACTGAGGTGCTCCTATGTTGGGTGCATAAATATTTACAGTTGTTACGTCTTCTTCTTGGATTGATCCCTTGATTGTTATGTGGGGTCCTTCTCTGTCTCTTGTAATAGTCTTTGTTTTAAAGTCTATTTTGTCTGATATGAGAATTGCTACTCCGGCGTTCTTTTGTTTTCCATTTGCATGGAATATCTTTTTCCATCCCCTCACTTTCAGTCCGTATGTGTCCCTAAGTCTGAAGTGGGTCTCTTGTAGACAGCATATATATGGGTCTTCTTGTTGTACCCATTCAGCCAGTGTGTGTTTTTGGTTGAAGCATTTAATCCATTTACATTTAAGGTAATTATTGATATGTATGCTCCTATTACCATTTTCTTAATTGTTTTAGGTTTATTATTGTAAGTGTTTCCCTTCTCTTGTGTTTCCTGCCTAGAAAAGTTCCTTTAGCATTTGTTGTAAAGCTGGTTTGGTGGTGCTGAATTCCCTTAACTTTTGCTTGTCTGTAAAGCTTTTAATTTCTCCATCAAATCTGAATGAGATCCTTGCTGGGTAGAGTAATCTTGGTTGTAGGTTTTTCTCCTTCATCACTTTAAATATGTCCTGCCACTCCCTTCTGGCTTGCAGACTTCTGCTGAAAGGTCACCCATTAACCTTATGGGGATTCCCTTATGTGTTATTTGTTGTTTTTTTTTTTTCTTGCTGCTTTTATTATTTGTTCTTTGTATTTAATTTTTTATAGTTTCATTCGTATGTATCTTGGCATATTTCTCCATGGATTTATCCTGTATGGGACTCTCTGTGCTTCCTGGACTTGAATAACTATTTCCTTTCCCAAAGTAGGGAAGTTTTCAAGTATAATCTCTTCAAATATTTTCTCAGTGCCTTTATTTTTCTCTTCTTCTTCTGGGACCCCAATCATTCGAATGTTGGTGCTTTTAATGTTGTCCCAGAGGTCTCTGAGACTGTCCTCAATTCTTTTCATTCTTTTTTCTTTATTCTGCTCTGCGGTAGTTATTTCCACTATTTTATCTTCCAGGTCACTTATCCGTTCTTCTGCCTCAGTTATTCTACTATTGATCCCTTCTAGAGAATTTTTAATTTCATTTATTTTGTTGTTCATCATTGTTTGTTTGCTCTTTCGTTGTTGTAGGTCCTTGTTAAATGTTCCTTGTATTTTCTCCATTCTATTTCCGAGATTTTGGAACATCTTTACTATTATTATTCTGAATTCTTTTTCAGGTAGACTGCCTATTTCCTCTTCATTTGTCAGGTCTGGTGTGTTTTTGCCTACCTCCTTCATCTGCTGTGTGTTTCTCTGTCTCATTTTGCTTAACTTACTGCGTTTGGGGTCTTCTTTTCACAGGCTGCAGGTTCATAGTTCCTGTTGTTTTTGGTGTCTGTCCCCAGTGGCTAAGGTTGCTTCAGTGGGTTGTGTAGGCTTCCTGGTGGAGGGGATTAGTGCCTGTGTTATGGTGGATGAGGCTGGATCTTGTCTTTCTGGTGGGTAGGTCCATGTCTGGTGGTGTGTTTTAGGGTGTCTGTGGCCTTATTATTATTTTACGCAGCCTCTATTCTCATGGATGGGGTTGTGTTCCTGTCTTGCTAGTTGTTTGACATAGGGGTCCTGCACTGTAGCTTGTTGGTCGTTGAGTGGAGCTGGGTCTTTGCGTTGAGATGGAGATCTCTGGGAGATTTTCACCGTTTGATATCACGTGGAGCTGGGAGGTCTCTTGTGGACCAGTGTCCTGAACTTGGCTCTCCCACCTCAGAGGCACAGCCCTGACACCTGACTGGAGCACCAAGAGCCTGTCCTCCACATGGCTCAGAATAAAACAGAGAAAGAAAGAAGATAAAATAAAGTAAAATAAAATAAAATAAAGTTATTAAAATTAAAAAAATAATTAAGAAAAAAACATTTTTTAAGTAATAAAAAATAATAATAAATGGACAGACAGAACCCTAGGACAAATGGTAAAAGCAAAGCTATACAGACAAAAATCACAAACTGAAGCATACACATACACACTTAAAAAAAGAGAAAAAGGGAAAAATATATATATATCGTTGCTCCCAAAGTCCACCTCCTCAGTTTGGGATGATTCGTTGTCTATTCATGTATTCCACAGATTTGGGTACATCAAGTTGATTGTGGAGCTTTAATCTTCTGCTTCTGAGGCTGCTGGGAGAGATTTCCCTTTCTCTTCTTTGTTTACACAGCTCCCCAGGGTTCAGCTTTGGATTGGGACCCGCCTCTACGTGTAGGTCGCCTGAGGGCGACTGTTCTTCGCTCAGAGAGGACAGGGTTAAAGGAGCAGCTGATTCAGGGGCTCTGGCTCACTCAGGCCAGGGGGAGGGAGGGGTGTGGAATGCGGGGCGAGCCTGCGGTGACAGAGGCCGGCGGGACGTTGCACCAGCCTGAGGCACCCGACGTGCGTTCTCCCGGCGAAGTTGTCCCTGGATCACGGGACCCTGGCAGTTGTGGGCTGCACAGGCTCCCAGGAGGGGAGGTGTGGAGAGTGACCTGTGCTCGCACATAGGCTTCTTGGTGGCGGCAGCAGCAGCCTTAGCGTCTCATGCCCGTCTCTGGGGTCCACGCTGATAGCCATGGCTCGCGCCCGTCTCTGGAGCTCCTTTACGCAGCGCTCTTAATCCCCTCTCCTCGCACACCAGGAAACAAAGAGGCAAGAAAACGTCTCTTGTCTCTTCGGCAGGTCAGGACTTTTCCCTGGACTCCCTCCCGGCTAGCCGTGGTGCACTAGCCCCCTGCAGGCTATGTTCACACCGCCAACCCCAGTCCTCTCCCTGTGCTCCGACCGAAGCCCGAGCCTCAGCTCCCAGCCCCGCCTGCCCCGGCCGGCGGGTGAGCAGACAAGCCTCGCAGGCTGGTGAGTGCCGGTCGGCACCGATCCTCCGTGCGGGAATCTCTCTGCTTTGCCCTCTGCACCGCTGTTGCTGCGCTCTCCTCCGCGGCTCCGAAGCTTCCCCCCCTCCGCCACCCGTAGTCTCCTCCCGTGAAGGGGCTTCCTAGTATGTGGAAACCTTTCCTCCTTCACAGCTCCCTCCCACTGGTGCAGGTCCCGTTCCTGTTCTTTTGTCTCTGTTTTTTCTTTTTTTCTTTTGCCCTACCCAGGTACGTGGGGAGTTTCTTGCCTTTTGCGAAGTCTGAGGTCTTCTGCCAGCATTCAGTAGATGTTCTGTAGGAGTTGTTCCACATGTAGATGTATTTCTGATGTATTTATGAGGCGGAAGGTGATCTCCGTGTCTTACTCTTCCGCCATCTTGAAGCTCCTCTGAATTCTTCCATTTTAAACTTTCTAACAAAAGAATCTCCAAAAAGAGATGTTTCCAGTAAGAAGTCTACTGGCTCAAAAGGTAACCTATTCTACTTATGAATAATCCTAACTGTTAGAAAGTTCTTTGCTTGTCTGATCAGCTCTGTTGCTCTTATCTGTTGGAACAAGTTCTTCTATATAAACATAGATTAGGACCAGGTAGACACAGACTAACGATATGAAATAAATGGAAAAGTTAAACAAATTGAACGAATACCACAAGAGAGGTAGGACATATTTATGTGCCATAAAAATATGAAAAAATTGTCTACCTTTCTATTATCGAAGAGACACAAATTAATACAATAAATTCCTATTTTTATCTATCAAGTGGACAGATATTCCAGAAAAGTAATAAATGTTGGACAGTTGGAAGAAGAATAAGGAGTGGGGAATACAATGACAATGGAGTATAAATTGTTATGTTTTCAGATGCCCATTTCTGCAATAAGTGTCAAGAGCTTCAAACGTATGTTAACCTTTGACCTCAAAGTTCCACTTCTATTAATGGACTCAGAAAAAAAGTATACAATACTGTTCATTAAAGCATTATTTCAATATAAAATGAGAAATTATATAAATATTAATAATATTTTTGTGACCTTGTTTATTAATTCAAGAGAATTCAAGGGATTCTCAGGATCAACGTTGGTTTACACTAGATGCCTGAAGCTCTCCTGTCAGCTTGTTTAAAAGTCACTTTTGTGGAATTAGTCAAAGCAGGTCCAGAAACTCACAGAAGAAGGAAGTAAGAAGTCTTGAACTGTCATTCTGTATTATCACCCTTCAAACTGGAATCTTTATGAAATTCTGAGTCTTCATAAGAGCAGTAACCCTAACCTGTTGCCTCCTTACTCACAAGAACCACCATCATTCGAGTCTCTTTATGAAGATCTTCAAAATTAGTTTCCAATAAAGTAAACAATTAAGAAATCTTACATATTATTGTTACCTAAGTAGCTGAAATTCCCCTTTAACATTTTAATGTGGCCTGCTCTGCAATTTTAATAGGACCAGTCTACTAAAGGTAGTTATGTTGCCATTACTTTAAATTACATTAACATTCTTAAATACTATATACCTTGCTTTTTCTTTATTCATAACTTAAGCTTTCCAAAAATGATTTAAGGAAAAAGTGTGGTGTTAACTGCAATTTTTTTCAAATCCATTAAGCAGGAAATAGATGTCCATTGAATAGAATATAGGTCCTAAATGTGTGGGAATATAGAGTTTATATGACTGAATGTAGGTTACCGTAATTGTAAAGGTCCATAAATCTTCTTTATTTTGGTTTGTTCATGGTAAATAACACAATCATGGTAGAAGTCACGCAATCATAAAATTTCTTACAGGAAGCACCTACTACTGAAATCACTGTACTACTTAATTAAAACTAGGGATCTCAAATGAGAAAAATTGCTTGCTGAGTACAAAGTGCACACTGTTCCTTCACTGAGTCACCTGTATGAATGAAAATACCCACATATTACATTAAAAGCAATGTAAATAAAATAGAGCTAAAAATCAATACAAGCAAAACTGAAGGGACTAGAAAAACTGTGCTTCTGTAATAGTGACTAGATTTTTAATAACCTGGGGTAGGAAAAAAATAGGGTTTTTTTTACAGGAGGCGGGGAAGAAATAAGACAGGAAAGCCAGAGGCTATGCTGAGCCAGTGAAATTGTCCATTATTTAAACTATAGGTGGTGACACTCACATAAACTGGTGTAACAAGATGCATCTAAAAGCAAGTGATGTGAGGGATTTAGTGTGAAATACACTGTGGAATTCTGTAGTTGAAGGGAGGGTACAGGTGTGCTATAACTTAGGAGAATGCGGTACTGGAAATGCTAACCTTGAAAGAAGGCAAATTAAAGGCTAAGTGCATTGGATCTATCATTTCAGCCCTGTTTACAGATTATTAACAACTAGGCAGGAAATGTGGGGAATTAAGATTCTTAAAGTAGAAAGAGAAGGAAATGATGGCAGGGGAAAGGAAAAGAAAAAGGAGATGAAATAGAAGAGGAAAGTAGATGCAGGGTAAGGGGAAGACAAAAAAGGAAAAAGCAGGGGAGAAATGAAGACTATGTTGAGGTGACATATCTAGGAAAGAGGTAAAAGAAGTAAGATCCAGTGTTGCCAAAATGCTGAAACTATATTAAACAAAATCTCCAAAAAACTCTTCATGCTTCCAGACAAAACTATAAAATCACTGATGATGGTCTTGATCATGCCCACTCTAAGCCTGTATTTTAGGGATCACAAGTATTTTCTTAAAGGGCCTGATAATAAATGTTCTTGGCTTAGAAACTACTCAACTCTGCCGTTCTGACATAAAAGCAGCCATAGACACTGTGTAAACAAATAGGTGTGGCTGTGTTCCAATAAAATTTTATTTACAAAAGCAGGCAGGAGGACATATTTGTCCAACCAGCCCATAGTGTTCCAATCTTACTATATTGTATTGCTCCCTTTAACACTTCCTGCTAAGCTTTGCCCCATCATCCAATGCCTCACTGACTCAACATAAGTTTTACAATTATGCTCCCTGTCTTCAAAACTTACCTTCCAATCTCTTCTCGCATTATAGTAAGTCTTTCCGTATCTTTCAGGTAGCAACCAACCACCATAATAAAATTTCCCTGCTTAAAATCTCAGGAGAGGAAGAGTACTACAGTCTAGAGGGCACCACAAGATCCTTCTATCACTAGATACATGCATCCCAAGTAAACTGTGCTTGGCTCCTATCCAACATCTACATTGTTCTTTATTCAATCTTCCAAGAATTGAGTACCTGTTATGCACTTTAACCTATAAACAAAGATAATTTTAAAAAATAATTCTTGACTTTAGGTTACTTTACATAGGATAGAGATTACTATCATACCCACTACCTTCTTATCTTCACCTACCCATCAAGTCATTAGAAAGCCATTAGTAACCTCAATAGTGGCAAAATCAACCTGAAATGGGGAGGCAAAAACTAGGAAAGACTAACAGAGAAGTTACTTTAGGACCAAAGACTTGATAATTTAGCAACTACTTCTCCCCATAGGGGTTTCATTTCTGGTGGCCCTTCACTTCTAGGCCATGTTGGGTAGTAGGCATCAAAGAAGCTCTGGCCCAATAAGGCAGAAGAGAAAAAAACCAATTTATCAGACAAAAGACTGTCTTTACTCTTTCTTCTTTATGTCATTTTGCAAAGAACTTCCAAACAGAAATGGTTCATGACTGCCAACACTTGCTACCAAACTATAGTAAAAATTTTGTTAAAACAAATAAGATTCAAGAGTCTGCTTATGGCTATGGAACATTATAGTGCATCAGATTAACCTTCCCACCAGGAAGTTATGTAAGGATAAAATGTAAGAACATCAGCTTGAAGGCAACAAATGGCTACCATGGCAGCAAGGACAGCCATGGTGGTAGATGCTCCAACCTGCCTTCAAGAGAGAACAGGATAGGGAGGGTGGGAGGGAGGGAGACGCAAGAGGGAAGACATATGGGAACATATGTTTATGTATGACTGATTCACTTTGTTATAAAGCAGAAACTGGCACACCATTGTAAAGCAATTATGCCCCAATAAAGATGTTAAAAAAAAAAAAAGAGAGAGAACAGGAAACAACTTAAATGTCCATTGACAGATGAATGGTAAAGAAGATATGGTGTGTATATATATATATATATATATATATATATATATATATACACACACACATACACACACACACACACACACACACATATATACACACAATGGAATATTACTCAGCCATAAAAAACGAATGAAATAATGCCATTTGCAGCAACATGGATGGACCTAGAGATTATCATACTAAGTGAAATAAGTCAGAAAGAGAAAGACAATTATCATATATCACTGATATGCAGAATCTAAAATACGACACAAATGAACATATCTACTAAACGAAAGCAGACTCACAGATATATAGGACAGACTGTTGATTACCAAGGGGGAGGAGGTTGGGGGAGAGAAGGATTGGGAGCTTGGGATCAGCAGATACAAACTATTACATACATAATGGATAAACAACAAGGTCCTACTGTAGAGCACAGAGAACTATATTCAATATCCTGTGATAAACCATAATGGAAAAGTATATGAAAAAGGATATATATGTGTGTGTGTGTGTGTGTGTGTGTGTGTGTGTGTGTGTGTGTTTGTATAACTGAGTCAGAAATTTCTGTACAGCAGAAATTAAACACAACATTGTAAATCAACTATACTTCAAAAAAAATTTTTTTTAATGAAAAACATCCATTTAAAAAAAAGAGAGAACACAGAGCAAAGATTGCAGTCAGCTAACAGCATCCACATGCCGCAATTTGGAATCTAGTGAAGCACTCATGCTGAGGCCACATCCTCTACAGGCTACTCCTGCCCAACATGGAACTCTCCTAATGAGCCCTCCTTACCCTGCAGCTCCTTAGCAGTCTAGCTGAGCCCACCTGAGAGATGTACTGGTCTGAGACTCTTCCTACCCAATCCTGCTCTTTCCTTCCTCTGCTCTCAGAGGCATCAGATCTGCATCGCGGTCTCTCTGCCCATTCCTGCTCTCTCTACCCTATGATTCACATTTACCAACCTCAGAAACGATGACACTTCCTCAGTAGCGCAGCCACATTCCACAGGAGCCTAAGAAATGGTATTTTAATCAAATACTTTGCTTTGCACATAACCAACAGCTTGTATAAAATAGGGAACTGCTTCTTACCACGTGAACCTTTGGAGTGTCTCGCCAGCAAAATGGCTGCAGTTTTCTATTAGTGAGCATGTTTTTCCTGAATGGAAATGCATAATTTAGGTTTAATAAGACTTTTCAACATAGGCTACACATACGAATGTGTATTTTCTCCTTTCCTTGTGTTTACAGCATGAGATAAGCTGTAGACCAATTTTATGTAGCTATTTTATATGCAAATAGAGGTTATTTTTGCATGTTTTCAGTTTTATAGGAGACAGGCAAGAGAATTTCAAGTAATGCAGTTTTCCACTCTAGTCAGAGAATTGACTTTTCTATCTTCTGCTTTCTGCAGGCATCTTTATCTCTTGACAGCTGATGAAAAAATATTTAAACATTAAAGCCTTGAGAAATCAATACAATTTTGTAAACAATTTCATTATTTTAAAGTGCAATGAGCTCATTTTGGCTTTTTCAGCATGAGTCTAGATGATCAGTTGACCTCTCCCTCCATTCAAAAGCAAGACGCATCTTCCACATGGCTAATTCCCAGGCTCCCCACATGGATAGATGGGAAAATGCTCCTATGGTAATGGTAACTCAGGTCAATTATGGCACCTGCCTCTGTCCTCACAGAATGGAGCTGAGGAGTTCATTTACTGGCTGGCGTTAATGACCATGAGAAGAGTTGAGAAGAGGATTCTGACATGAACAGACTAGAGTTCCCAGAGCTGGGGATTTGTTTTTGGCAAGATGAACAGATTTGGAGGGACCCATAGACCCAGAGAGCATGCTGTTGATCCAATGATTCTCCAGGAGGGACCAAATCTGCCTTGGCCAGTGGCACACTGAAGGAGCCAACAGCCATTAGGCTGAGGCTCAAGTAAGCAGGTGGTTTCTGTCAATGGCTGGCCTACAAGTGGACAAAACAGAGCATGAAGGAGGGAAAAAAGGCAATAGGTAGAGGTTTGAGGCAGTCTATATGGATGTGGTGTGGCAACAGGAAGCAGAAATTGGAGTTCAGCAAGACTCCTGTCCTGAGATGACTGAACAGAGGCAGTACCCCAATCAAGAGGAAAAGAATTTCTAAGATCAGTCACCAAGACTGAGCAAACTCTACTCACAGAACTGTGATAAAGGGCCATAGGAGAATCACCAGCAATTATTATGGGCTACTTACTCAGGACTCTTCAAATCCCCCCTGAAGAGTACCTGGTCTGACGGGGGCAGGGTGGTCAAGAGAGTTGCTGGAATTCCGACCTGTGAATTCTAGGGGATTCTGTAACAGGAAGCCAGACAGAAGGTGTAGTTGGAGGGACTATGGGGCATTGGAAAAGAATGTTTCCTGATCTACCTCACTCATCATCTGGAACATAATATCAACTCCTAGAGTTGTTAAAATGACTGAATGCAAAATGGTTAGCTCAGAGTTAGAACTCCAACTCTAAGGAAACAGCCCTTTCAGCTACTCGTGGAATTGTACGATGACCAAGGACATTCTCTAAACTTGGGAGCCTTCAACAGGTTGTAAACATTGTGGCAATAACAACAGCTGACATTCACTGAGTACTTATTATGGACCAGTCACTGTCTTGGTTCTTTACATTTATTATCCCATTTAATACTCTCAACCCTATGAGATGGGTAGTAGTATTAACTCCACTTTACAGATACAGAGAGCAAAAAACAGAGAAGTTAAGTGACTTGTCCAAGGTTACACATTAGCAAGTAGCATAGCAGGATATTAACATAGGTTCAGGAGCCCCGCTAATAGTTTAGTTACACATAACACCATACTTCCACCATGGGGGGAAAAACAGAGGAAACTATGTAAGAGCAAAACTGGTCCATTCAATCTCTATTTGGAATACCAGTGGTAAACCACAATGAGACACTAGTGAAAGTAGTCAAGCCATGGCAGCACATTTTAATATAAGTTTTTCCAGTAATCATTTCCCTGGCTTTGCTCCTGGCATGGAGCTCTGTCAGCACAGCCGTGGCAGGAGCAGGGAGTTTATGGCCAGGGACTTTTTATTACCCAGCATGAGCAATGGTGGTATTTGGCCAGCATCATTTCTGGCTTGTGGTCCTCTGTGGTGCACAGACACAAGCAGCAGCTGGATCATTTTTCCCCTGATCTCTAAATTCCAGGATGGCAGAATTCCACATATTAGATCATTTTACAACTTACTGACAGAAACTTTAAATATCAGCCTATGCCCCCCCAAGGATCTGGAAGATTTAATATGATTTCCAAAGGCATCCACTTAAAAGGACTTTTGATGGTAATTCACTAAAATAAAATAAAAATGAAAGAATATTTTAAGCAGCCTGACACTCATGATATATCCATGGTGTATTTAATACACTTTGATGTAATTCTTTATACTTCTGCATAAGCAATTCATGCTCGTTTTAGACAAATTAGATCATCTAAAAAATCACCTAAAATATTACCAACCAGAGATGATCATTATACTTTATTGTTTAGCCTTCCAAAATTCTGTCCTAGTCATTTAACATTCAGTAAAAATAGAAATATACTTATTATATTTCTACTGTGTAACTGCCTCTCTCATTTAGCTATATTCTGAATATCTTCCCATGTCCTATATAAAATTATACTTTTAGGACTAAAATATTTTTATTTTGTTTTATGGATGCCCATAATTTATCAGTCCTCCATTGCTGAGTATTTGGGTTGTTTCCAATTTCCTTTATTTATTTTTAAAAGCACATCTTACATTTAGGAAATTAACATTTAACCTGTTATGCAGAAATGTCACTATTCAGTTTCTAGTTTGCCTTTTAACTTTATCATGGGTTTGCATTCAGAAGTTTGTTTTTAATTTTTGTTTAGTAGAAATGCACGAGCATTTCAGTTGTGAATTCTGCCTTTTTGTGCCACGCTGAGAAAGCCTTTCGAAAACAAAGAACATTCCTCCTTCCCCTCGATATGTTTCTGAAGGAGTGGATACTAATATAATCTTGGAAAATCACATATCAAAAACCGCCAGATAGCTTGCTTTCTAAAAGCATACTAAGATGAATCTTCTTTGTGGGAGAAAAGGGCCCTTGTACGTTACAAAAACTCAAAGCGGAAGACATTGGAGTTCCTTCTGTGAAGAAAGGGGTTTAGATTACATTTCTATAAAAGTTAATAAAACTATGGGAATCTTTTATCATGTTATCCTAAAGACATGGAAATATTATCTCCAGTATAGGTGTCCAGGCTGGACCACCTGAGACTAACAAGCATATCCATTCCCTACACCAGCTGTGAGAACTGGCTTCAAGTCTTCCATTCTCTTCTCCACATCTAAGGTATCCCTGAAGGCGCTGCACCTTCCCACCAGCTTATTATAATTCTTAATTGACTACCTCATCTATTTCTTCAGAGGATGTGAGGGGTATTTTTACATCATGGAGTACACTGGTCAAAAAAGAGAAAATAAGTCCCATGGCACTACTCCTAATAATAGTACTACATTTCCAAACCATGTAATTTGACTACAGAGATTTTTTAAGTAGCAGCTAAGAAATCTGACATGTCATGTGCAAACTTCAAAGGCTTGACAAGACTCTTTCATGCTTTTTCTTTCACTTATTTCATTTCTGAAGCAATTTTTTGAGGTCCTACAATGCTTCCACGGTTAAACTTTAATAACTTTAAAATCTATTCATTATTCCATGGCCACCTTTAAGACAACAGTCAGTGATATCACTAACCTCCCACTGTAAGAGGTTTTTCCCCTGGGAAGAATCTGTTCATTACAGTAGTTAACAACTACTCAGTTATCAAGGAACCCTAACACAAAGCATGGGACAAGTTAACGGTGTAACAAATCAGTCATTAAGCTAAATGGTCAGTTTGTATAGTACAGTATTATCGCTTTACTGAATCCAACTTAAAGATTTACAGCAGTTACATTTTATTCCAGGTACAAGATATACAAATGAAATACAGAGGGGTACAGTTTTGTTTTATGCTGCTTTCATTAAGAACCCAATTGCATGGCAAAATCAGTTAGTATATATCTCGTTCTATGTGACAGCCAATTTTCCTCTGAGATTGGAAACTCTTAGAGCTTTTTAATCCTTGATCTTACTCTCGGAGTACAAAGGGTGGGAGTTACAGCATGTTTTTAAATTGTTTAAAGCTTCGGTGGTAACAAGCTCTTATCCCTGACTCCTGAGCAGTGGACCATCTCTGGATGGACGGTCCATAGCCTTGAATCTAGGTCTACTTTGATGATGAAATCTGTCTGGGACATACTTATTGGCCCAAAATGCTAAGGTATTTTTTTTCCTAGTGAATATCTTTTCAGAAAAAATATGTAGCATTATAAACACAGCTATCACCAAATAACCTGTGACACAATCAACCTGACCATGTAAAGGCCCAAAGCTAATGACATCATGATTTATTTCACAAATATTTCTTCCCATCCGTATTATAAGTCAAATACTTTCAAAGATCTAGGCATAGAGCAGGTATCAGTCCTCATGAAGTTTATATTCTTATGGAGAAGGCAGATTTCAAAAGCAAATAAATACATTAAGATAATTTTGCAAGTAATATGTGCTATAAAGAAAATAAAATGTTCTCAGGAAGTGTTCAGTGAAAGGCAATTGTTAATGTAAAAAGTGCAAACTCTGTTATTTGGAGAACTGTAGCAAATCAATCAATCAAGGGTCCCATAGGTAAAAAGAAAGATAAATCAGTATTTAACTGAACACTTAGATAACATCCTTTTACATACTTTCAAAGTCCTGTCTGCTGCTTTTAGTTTCTCTTAGCAAACATTCTTTCTCTTCAGAAGAGCTACAGCAGAAGTTTAAAGCTTAGAGTTTAGGGATAGTATGTGCTTAGGATTCCTGCTCAGTACCCCGTACTATGTACAAAATGCTTTTTATAGCAGTAAAGACAATGATGAGAAAGGTCAGAATAGCTGGGGTTTTGGAAAAATTGCTTGGTTCAGATCTATAAAAAGCTTTTAAATCAATCCGCTAGAGGATAACGCATTTTGTTATTCTATAAGGGTGTAAGTGTAAAAGTTCTCCAGTGTACAGACTTAATTCTGGACTTCAGCATAATATCATTTAATATATTTATGTTCTACAGTTGCTTGCAAAACCGCAAACTAACTTCGAATGTGTTTAGTAAGACTGAAATACCACAAAATAAACTATTAGACTTTGTTTGTGTGTGAAATAACATCTGACAATCCTCACTTTCCAGGCTGGGTACTTACAAACCAGCAACGAAACATAAAAGATTTTCAGAAAGCCTGTGTTCAAAAAGTACACATACTATTTGAAATATTTTAAGCATGAATTCTTCCAGTATGAATTATTTCATTTTCATACTGTGATTAGCAAGGTGAAACTTTGCCTTGACAATATAAAGACTATTTACGTAAGACATGTATAGCTCAGATCATATGGTATATTTACATAAATGTAAATAACATCATTTTAAGTTCCTTTGTTTCTTGCTCCACTGGTACTTTTCCCAAATACAGACTGACAGTGTTCCGACACTAATTAATCCATTTGTAAAAACAGGCAGAGCAAAACAAAGCCCATTGTCCTTGCCCTCTTGGAACTCATTGAAAATTAAATGAGAATTTCCTATCATAGTTCTCCTGCCCTTGGCAGAGGAAGGGAGATGTATCAATCAGAGACCCAGCAGGAAACAAGTGGCAAGCTCTAAAAGGTGGTTCAACAGAGCGTAATGAAGGGGGACATCTTACACAGACGAAGGCAGTTAAAGGAGACCACCAACGGGTGGTGAAGTAACCTGAAGCCTGCAAAAGCAGGAACAATTTCCACTAGGTTTGAAAAGGCAAAGGGAGTGTATTAGTCTCCTACTGCTACCAAAAACAAAACAAAACAAACAAATAAGTGAAAGTCAGAACAAACTTAGTGGCTTAAAACAACAGAAATATTTTCTCTTCTAGTTTTGGAGTTTGGATGTCAAAAACAAGTCTTACTGGGCTAAAACCAAGGTGTTAAGTGGGTCCCTCCTCCTCTGCAAGCACTTGGAGAGAATCTATTTCCTCGCCCTGTCCAGCATCTAGAGCTGAATTCCTTGCATTACTAGGCTCGTGGTTCCTACCTTCACTTCAAAGCCAGCAGTGTAACACCTACTCTGACTTTGCTTCCACCTGGCTTTTTTCTCATCTGTGTGTAGTCAAATCTCCCTTTATCTTCCTCTTCTAAAGATACTTGCCATCACTTTTAGGACCCACCTAGAGAATCCAGGATAATCTTTCCAAATGAAGATCTTCAACTTAATCACAACTGCAAAGACCGTTTTTTCATACAAGGTAATATTCATGAGTTCTAGGGATTAGGATGTGGATATCATTGGGGGCCATTATTCAGCCAATCACAGGGAAGGGTCTGGAGCTGTTGCTGGAATCCAGGGCAAACTGTAGCAGTAGGAAAAGGCTGTCTGACAGGAGATGTGGCTTAGAACCACTCTCACATGTGGTAGTAGAATGCAACCACTACCAAGAGATGGCCAAACACAAGAAGTCCAGGAAACAAGTACCCCAACCTCTCTCTTGTCCCACCCTCCAACTTCTGCCAGTGCCTCTCAACTGGAAACCCAACTGGAAACTAGAGGGCAAGGAAAGCCAGACAATGTGGTCCATAAAGTTCAGCCTGCTAGAGTTCAGAGGAGGGTAGAGAAGGCTAAAGAGTGGATCTCAAGAATTAAATGGAGAATATCCAGCAAAGATAAGGGCCAGGAAGAAGGTGACAACAGTTCTGAGGCCATGTGTAAAGAATGAGAACTGCAAGAGACACAGGAGGTATGGGCCAGATTACCATGGCTAAAAATGCCCCAACCAAGCAGCCTGAATTCAGAGAAGTTAAGGTTCAATTCAGGACCCACCATAAAGGCTCACCTGGAAACTGGGAAATCATTCTAGACTTAAAATAATTCAAGTACCTCTGCAAGACTCATTCCAAGGTTTTGCAACCTTAGCCAGGTTTTTCAATGAGAGGTTTGCAGTTTACAAAAGGAAGAAAAGAATGTGTTTGTTTTAATTTGGTGGGAAGAATCCAATAACTCTCACATTGGTTTAGATTAATGATGACATAAAAGTCAACCTTGTCTTTAGAGTCTCCTCTTTTTCTCTAGAAGACACTTAATGCTGAAATTGAGGCAGATGCACTTAGAGAAAAGCAAAAGTTGGTTCCGTTTGACATCTCACTGACTTTAAGGCCAGTAATCAACTTGCCTGCGTCAGGGACTGATTTAGTGTTATTTCTAGGCTAAAATCTCCACAGAGAATTTAATCCATGCTCCCCAAAGTTTTGAATCTCATGAGGACTGAACATGGTGCTTTGTATTTCACTGACCAAAATATTAAGACCCAAAATAAGAGTGCTAACCCTTTGAGCAAAGCCCAAGAAACAAAAATATTATGATAAAAATGTATATCATAGGGCTTCCCTGGTGGCGCAGTGGTTGAGAGTCCGCCTACTGATGCAGGCGACACGGGTTCGTGCCCCGGTTCGGGAAGATCCCACATGCCGCGGAGCAGCTGGGCCCACGAGCCATGGCCGCTGAGCCTGCGCGTCCGGAGCCTGTGCTCCGCAACGGGAGAGGCCACAACAGTGAGAGGCCCGCGTACCACAAAAAAAAAAAAAAAAAAAAAAAAAA